>NC_143503.1:1987500-1992500 GCF_051622355.1 Phaseolus vulgaris | reverse complement strand
GTGATGTGGGAGAAGTTTGGGATCAAAAGGAATTGATCTTGACATGGTTGGTGCATAGCCAAGTTCATGATTTTGGTGTTTTGGCTTGATTTTGTGGCTTGGTGGTGATTTTGGTGAAAAACGAAAATCATGGTTTTGGAAAAAGTGGCTGGACTCAATCCTCACAAATGCCTTCAAAGTGATGTGGGAGAAGTTTGGGATCAAAAGGAATTGATCTTGACATGGTTGGTGCATAGCCAAGTTCATGATTTTGTGGCTTGGTGGTGATTTTGGTGAAAAACGAAAATCATGGTTTTGGAAAAGTGGCTGGACTCAATCCTCACAAATGCCTTCAAAGTGATGTGGGAGAAGTTTGGGATCAAAAGGAATTGATCTTGACATGGTTGGTGCATAGCCAAGTTCATGATTTTGGATGTTTTGGCTTGATTTTGTGGCTTGGTGGTGATTTTGGTGAAAAACGAAAATCATGGTTTTGGAAAAGTGGCTGGACTCAATCCTCACAAATGCCTTCAAAGTGATGTGGGAGAAGTTTGGGATCAAAAGGAATTGATCTTGACATGGTTGGTGCATAGCCAAGTTCATGATTTTGGTGTTTTGGCTTGATTTTGTGGCTTGGTGGTGATTTTGGTGAAAAGCGAAAATCATGGTTTTGGAAAAGTGGCTGGACTCAATCCTCACAAATGCCTTCAAAGTGATGTGGGAGAAGTTTGGGATCAAAAGGAATTGATCTTGACATGGTTGGTGCATAGCCAAGTTCATGATTTTGGTGTTTTGGCTTGATTTTGTGGCTTGGTGGTGATTTTGGTGAAAAACGAAAATCATGGTTTTGGAAAAGTGGCTGGACTCAATCCTCACAAATGCCTTCAAAGTGATGTGGGAGAAGTTTGGGATCAAAAGGAATTGATCTTGACATGGTTGGTGCATAGCCAAGTTCATGATTTGTGGCTTGGTGGTGATGGTGATTTTGGTGAAAAACGAAAATCATGGTTTGGAAAAGTGGCTGGACTCAATCCTCACAAATGCCTTCAAAGTGATGTGGGAGAAGTTTGGGATCAAAAGGAATTGATCTTGACATGGTTGGTGCATAGCCAAGTTCATGATTTTGGATTTTTGGCTTGATTTTGTGGCTTGGTGGTGATTTTGGTGAAAAACGAAAATGTTGGTTTTGGAAAAGTGGCTGGACTCAATCCTCACAAATGCCTTCAAAGTGATGTGGGGAGAAGTTTGGGATCAAAGGAATTGATCTTGACATGGTTGGTGCATAGCCAAGTTCATGATTTTGGTGTTTTGGCTTGATTTTGTGGCTTGGTGGTGTGCCAAGAATCATGAAATTTTCAAAGTGGTGGTTTTGAGTTTTGTGGGTTGGAAAGTGTCACAAATGCATGCAGAATGAGGTCTAGAAAGTTTGGTATCAAAACCAAGCCATCTTGATGTGGTTTTGAATTTTTGAAATGTTGGAAAATAGAGGGTTTTGAAAAAAATTCATGAAAATTCGAAACCTTGGCCAATCCTAACGAAACTTGGTGGGCACCTTCTTGATATTATTATGGGATGGACTGGAAAAAATCACGCAAAAATACGGTGTCTAGATACGTTTTTCCATTTTTCCCGATTTTCCACATTTCGGGTCTTTGGAAAAATAAAAAAAATACTTCCCCATGTCGAAAAATTCTAATTTTTTGCAGGCAATGTTGTACCATTTTTATGAGGATCCCTGCAAAAAATCTCGTGAAAATTCGTTCTCTAGGTCCCAAAACAGAACTTATGTCTACTCAAAAAAAGTGTATCTACTTGTACAAAAGTGGCTTTTGCATATTTAGCTATTATAGGGGGGGGGTGTTCCTCAATGCGGCCGGCTCTTGCACCATGGAAAATTCTGGTGCGGTCCCTTCATTCCCCCTGTTTTGGCTTGCTTTGTGGTGGGGCAAGTCAAAACGCCCACCATGGGTGATCCACCAACTTGGGTTGGTGTCACCGTTGTGGGCGGCGGCATGGTGGTGGCGCGCGTCGGTTCCGACCGGCCCGACCCGGTGGGAAAAAATGTGAATCTGTTATGTGGATTTGTGGCACGGCGGTGGGATTTTCGTTGTGTGGCTCATTTCTAGGCTTGTGAGCATCATGAAGGGGGTATGGCTTCCAACGTTCGCGGGGAAGGGGCCATCATGTACGGCTTCTTTGGCCGGGGGAGGTAATGTCATCGGTCGGCGTCAGCTTGGGCTCACATTTGTCTTTGGTTACGCCCGGGGTCATGTGGTTGATATTGAGGGCTTTATTACTCTCGGTCCGGTGCGCGCGGCCACCACGGGGAAGGCACGGCCTCATCCGCGTGGCTTCTCCCTCACGAGCATCTTGGCGATCCGCCATGGTGGTCGTCTTTGAAGAAGCACGGATGAGACGGGTTGGAGCTGTGGCCGGTGCGATCGGGGAAGATTTGTGCCACGCAAATCGTTGGGTGGCTTATTCGAAGACTTGTGAGCATCATGAAGGGGGTATGGCTTCCAGCCGTTCGCGGGGAAGGGGCCATCATGTACGGCTTCTTGCGGGCGGGGGGTAATGTCATCGGTCAACGTCGCTTGGGCTCACATTTGTCTTGGTTACGCCCGGGGTCATGTGGTTGATATGAGGGCCTTATTACTCTCGGTCCGGTAGCGTGCGGCCACCACGGGGAAGGCACGGCCTCATCCGCGTGGCTTCTCCCTCACGAGCATCTTGGCGATCCGCCATGGTGGTCGTCTTTGAAGAAGCACGGATGAGACGGGTTGGAGCTGTGGCCCGGTGCGATCGGGGAAGATTTGTGCCATGCAAATCCACAAACACACGGATACACCAAGACCACCACTCGGGACCACCACGACCACCGCGAGGGTGCGTGCGACTATCACTTCTAAGGAAAGCGAAGGCGTCGGTTCATCCTGTGGCTTCTCCATCAACACCATCCTCGCGGGCGGTGTCGGGATTAGAAACAACGATGAAACGTGCTTGCGGAACTCGGTGGGCACGGGCGAGAGAAGTTTGTTGCACGCACGGGACGGGCGGAAGTTCTTTTCCATACCTAGCGATGCGGACAACGGGTCACTTGATGTTTCCATTTGCTCACTCGCCAAGTGCGAGCGGGGGGTGGACCGTCGGTGGTGTGGTGTCTTGCGAAAGGCGAGGGTGTGGTGAGTTGTATTGAGGATGTTGTTGTCGGCTGGCTCCATGCCCCGTGCATCGAACGGTCGGACACGCATCCCCCTCGTTGGCACCGGTTCCCGGGCGAGGAAACAGCCGTTCACTGTCTTTGCCTACCTTCGAAAAGGCATCCTCGTGTGGTTGCAAAGAGTGTTTCCGTCCGGGCTTCCACCACGCGGTGGAGGTCTCGGAGGACCGAGAAGTCACGCACGTGTTCGCCATGTCCAAGCAAGCAAGCAAGCAAGCAACGCGGGCGGGGCGGCACACGCGGCGGGACGATTCTCTCGGATTCGGTGCATGCGGCGAACCCGGGCGACCCCCGTGCGGGTTCTAAACATTCGGTTACCCACCATCCTGGATGCCCTCCCGGCCGGCCCCGTCCGGCGGGGCGCCCGATGGATGCTACACGGTTGATCTGCCGGTAGTCATATGCTTGTCTCAAAGATTAAGCCATGCATGTGTAAGTATGAACTAATTCGGCGTGAAGCTGCGAATGGCTCATTAAATCGATTATAGTTTGTTTGATGGTATCTACTACTCGGATAACGTAGTAATTCTAGAGCTAATACGTGCAACAAACCCGGAGCACTGGAAGGGACGCATTTATTAGATAAAAGGTCAACGCGAGGCTCGCTTGTTGCTTTGATGATTCATGATAACTCGTCGGATCGCACGGCCCCTGTGCGGCGACGCATCATTCAAATTTCTGCCTATCAACTTTCGATGGTAGGATAGTGGCCTACCATGGTGGTGACGGGTGACGGAGAATTAGGGTTCGATTCGGAGAGGGAGCACGAGAAACGGCTACCACATCCAAGGAAGGCGGCGGGCGCGCAAATTACCCAATCGACACGGGGAGGTAGTGACAATAAATAACAATACGGGCTCATTGAGTCTACGTAATTGGAATGAGTACAATCTAAATCCTTAACGAGGATCCATTGGAGGGCAAGTACGGTGCCGGCGGCGCGGTAATTCCGGCTCGATAGCGTATATTTAAGTTGTTGCGGTTAAAAAGCTCGTAGTTGGACCTTGGGTTGGGTCGATCGGTCGCCTCGGGTGTGCACCGGTCGGGTCGTCCCTTACTGCCGGCGATGCGCTCCTGGCCTTAGCGGCGGGTCGTGCCTCCGTGCCGTTACTTTGAAGAAATTAGAGTGCTCAAAGCAAGCCTACGCTCTGGATACATTAGCATGGGATAACACCACGGGATTCGATCCTATTGTGTTGGCCTTCGGGATCGGAGTAATGATTAACGGGGACGATCGGGGGCATTCGTATTTCATAGTCGGAGAGGTGAAATTCTTGGATTTATGAAAGACGAACAAGCTGCGAAAGCATTTGCCAAGGATGTTTTCATTAATCAAGAACGAAAGTTGGGGGCTCGAAGACGATCGGATACCGTCCTAGTCTCAACCATAAACGATGCGGAGCCCGGGGATCGGCGGATGTTGCTTTTAGGACTCCGTGGCACCTTATGAGAAATCAAAGTCTTTGGGTTAGGGGAGTATGGTCGCAAGGCTGAAACTTAAAGGAATTGACGGAAGGGCACCACCGAGTGGAGCACTGCGGCTAATTTGACTCGGCACGGGGAAACTTACCGAGGTCCGGACATAGTAAGGATTGACGGAGGCGAGAGCTCTTTCTTGATTCTATGGGTGGTGGTGCATGGCCGTTCTTAGTTGGTGGAGCGATTTGTCTGGTTAATTAGTTAACGAACGAGACCTCGGCCTGCTAAATAGCTATGTGGAGGTAACCCTCCACGGCCGGCTTCTTAGAGGGACTATGGCCGCTTAGGCCACGGAAGTTTGAGGCAATAACGGGTCGTGATG
>NC_143503.1:1620000-1625000 GCF_051622355.1 Phaseolus vulgaris | reverse complement strand
GGTTTAGGGTTTAGGGTTTAGGGTTTAGGGTTTAGGGTTAGGGTTTAGGGTTTAGGGTTTAGGGTTTAGGGTTTAGGGTTTAGGGTTTAGGGTTTAGGGTTTAGGGTTTAGGGTTTAGGGTTTAGGGTTTAGGGTTTAGGGTTTAGGGTTTAGGGTTTAGGGTTTAGGGTTTAGGGTTTAGGGTTTAGGGTTTAGGGTTTAGGGTTTAGGGTTTAGGGTTTAGGGTTTAGGGTTTAGGGTTTAGGGTTTAGGGTTTAGGGTTTAGGGTTTAGGGTTTAGGGTTTAGGGTTTAGGGTTTAGGGTTTAGGGTTTAGGGTTTAGGGTTTAGGGTTTAGGGTTTAGGGTTTAGGGTTTAGGGTTTAGGGTTTAGGGTTTAGGGTTTAGGGTTTAGGGTTTAGGGTTTAGGGTTTAGGGTTTAGGGTTTAGGGTTTAGGGTTTAGGGTTTAGGGTTTAGGGTTTAGGGTTTTAGGGTTTAGGGTTTAGGGTTTAGGGTTTAGGGTTTAGGGTTTAGGGTTTAGGGTTTAGGGTTTAGGGTTTAGGGTTTAGGGTTTAGGGTTTAGGGTTTAGGGTTTAGGGTTTAGGGTTTAGGGTTTAGGGTTTAGGGTTTAGGGTTTAGGGTTTAGGGTTTAGGGTTTAGGGTTTAGGGTTTAGGGTTTAGGGTTTAGGGTTTAGGGTTTAGGGTTTAGGGTTTAGGGTTTAGGGTTTAGGGTTTAGGGTTTAGGGTTTAGGGTTTAGGGTTTAGGGTTTAGGGTTTAGGGTTTAGGGTTTAGGGTTTAGGGTTTAGGGTTTAGGGTTTAGGGTTTAGGGTTTAGGGTTTAGGGTTTAGGGTTTAGGGTTTAGGGTTTAGGGTTTAGGGTTTAGGGTTTAGGGTTTAGGGTTTAGGGTTTAGGGTTTAGGGTTTAGGGTTTAGGGTTTAGGGTTTAGGGTTTAGGGTTTAGGGTTTAGGGTTTAGGGTTTAGGGTTTAGGGTTTAGGGTTTAGGGTTTAGGGTTTAGGGTTTAGGGTTTAGGGTTTAGGGTTTAGGGTTTAGGGTTTAGGGTTTAGGGTTTAGGGTTTAGGGTTTAGGGTTTAGGGTTTAGGGTTTAGGGTTTAGGGTTTAGGGTTTAGGGTTTAGGGTTTAGGGTTTAGGGTTTAGGGTTTAGGGTTTAGGGTTTAGGGTTTAGGGTTTAGGGTTTAGGGTTTAGGGTTTAGGGTTTAGGGTTTAGGGTTTAGGGTTTAGGGTTTAGGGTTTAGGGTTTAGGGTTTAGGGTTTAGGGTTTAGGGTTTAGGGTTTAGGGTTTAGGGTTTAGGGTTTAGGGTTTAGGGTTTAGGGTTTAGGGTTTAGGGTTTAGGGTTTAGGGTTTAGGGTTTAGGGTTTAGGGTTTAGGGTTTAGGGTTTAGGGTTTAGGGTTTAGGGTTTAGGGTTTAGGGTTTAGGGTTTAGGGTTTAGGGTTTAGGGTTTAGGGTTTAGGGTTTAGGGTTTAGGGTTTAGGGTTTAGGGTTTAGGGTTTAGGGTTTAGGGTTTAGGGTTTAGGGTTTAGGGTTTAGGGTTTAGGGTTTAGGGTTTAGGGTTTAGGGTTTAGGGTTTAGGGTTTAGGGTTTAGGGTTTAGGGTTTAGGGTTTAGGGTTTAGGGTTTAGGGTTTAGGGTTTAGGGTTTAGGGTTTAGGGTTTAGGGTTTAGGGTTTAGGGTTTAGGGTTTAGGGTTTAGGGTTTAGGGTTTAGGGTTTAGGGTTTAGGGTTTAGGGTTTAGGGTTTAGGGTTTAGGGTTTAGGGTTTAGGGTTTAGGGTTTAGGGTTTAGGGTTTAGGGTTTAGGGTTTAGGGTTTAGGGTTTAGGGTTTAGGGTTTAGGGTTTAGGGTTTAGGGTTTAGGGTTTAGGGTTTAGGGTTTAGGGTTTAGGGTTTAGGGTTTAGGGTTTAGGGTTTAGGGTTTAGGGTTTAGGGTTTAGGGTTTAGGGTTTAGGGTTTAGGGTTTAGGGTTTAGGGTTTAGGGTTTAGGGTTTAGGGTTTAGGGTTTAGGGTTTAGGGTTTAGGGTTTAGGGTTTAGGGTTTAGGGTTTAGGGTTTAGGGTTTAGGGTTTAGGGTTTAGGGTTTAGGGTTTAGGGTTTAGGGTTTAGGGTTTAGGGTTTAGGGTTTAGGGTTTAGGGTTTAGGGTTTAGGGTTTAGGGTTTAGGGTTTAGGGTTTAGGGTTTAGGGTTTAGGGTTTAGGGTTTAGGGTTTAGGGTTTAGGGTTTAGGGTTTAGGGTTTAGGGTTTAGGGTTTAGGGTTTAGGGTTTAGGGTTTAGGGTTTAGGGTTTAGGGTTTAGGGTTTAGGGTTTAGGGTTTAGGGTTTAGGGTTTAGGGTTTAGGGTTTAGGGTTTAGGGTTTAGGGTTTAGGGTTTAGGGTTTAGGGTTTAGGGTTTAGGGTTTAGGGTTTAGGGTTTAGGGTTTAGGGTTTAGGGTTTAGGGTTTAGGGTTTAGGGTTTAGGGTTTAGGGTTTAGGGTTTAGGGTTTAGGGTTTAGGGTTTAGGGTTTAGGGTTTAGGGTTTAGGGTTTAGGGTTTAGGGTTTAGGGTTTAGGGTTAGGGTTTAGGGTTTAGGGTTTAGGGTTTAGGGTTTAGGGTTTTTAGGGTTTAGGGTTTAGGGTTTAGGGTTTAGGGTTTAGGGTTTAGGGTTTAGGGTTTAGGGTTTAGGGTTTAGGGTTTAGGGTTTAGGGTTTAGGGTTTAGGGTTTAGGGTTTAGGGTTTAGGGTTTAGGGTTTAGGGTTTAGGGTTTAGGGTTTAGGGTTTAGGGTTTAGGGTTTAGGGTTTAGGGTTTAGGGTTTAGGGTTTAGGGTTTAGGGTTTAGGGTTTAGGGTTTAGGGTTTTTAGGGTTTAGGGTTTAGGGTTTAGGGTTTAGGGTTTAGGGTTTAGGGTTTAGGGTTTAGGGTTTAGGGTTTAGGGTTTAGGGTTTAGGGTTTAGGGTTTAGGGTTTAGGGTTTAGGGTTTAGGGTTTAGGGTTTAGGGTTTAGGGTTTAGGGTTTAGGGTTTAGGGTTTAGGGTTTAGGGTTTAGGGTTTAGGGTTTAGGGTTTAGGGTTTAGGGTTTAGGGTTTAGGGTTTAGGGTTTAGGGTTTAGGGTTTAGGGTTTAGGGTTTAGGGTTTAGGGTTTAGGGTTTAGGGTTTAGGGTTTAGGGTTTAGGGTTTAGGGTTTAGGGTTTAGGGTTTAGGGTTTAGGGTTTAGGGTTTAGGGTTTAGGGTTTAGGGTTTAGGGTTTAGGGTTTAGGGTTTAGGGTTTAGGGTTTAGGGTTTAGGGTTTAGGGTTTAGGGTTTAGGGTTTAGGGTTTAGGGTTTAGGGTTTAGGGTTTAGGGTTTAGGGTTTAGGGTTTAGGGTTTAGGGTTTAGGGTTTAGGGTTTAGGGTTTAGGGTTTAGGGTTTAGGGTTTAGGGTTTAGGGTTTAGGGTTTAGGGTTTAGGGTTTAGGGTTTAGGGTTTAGGGTTTAGGGTTTAGGGTTTAGGGTTTAGGGTTTAGGGTTTAGGGTTTAGGGTTTAGGGTTTAGGGTTTAGGGTTTAGGGTTTAGGGTTTAGGGTTTAGGGTTTAGGGTTTAGGGTTTAGGGTTTAGGGTTTAGGGTTTAGGGTTTAGGGTTTAGGGTTTAGGGTTTAGGGTTTAGGGTTTAGGGTTTAGGGTTTAGGGTTTAGGGTTTAGGGTTTAGGGTTTAGGGTTTAGGGTTTAGGGTTTAGGGTTTAGGGTTTAGGGTTTAGGGTTTAGGGTTTAGGGTTTAGGGTTTAGGGTTTAGGGTTTAGGGTTTAGGGTTTAGGGTTTAGGGTTTAGGGTTTAGGGTTTAGGGTTTAGGGTTTAGGGTTTAGGGTTTAGGGTTTAGGGTTTAGGGTTTAGGGTTTAGGGTTTAGGGTTTAGGGTTTAGGGTTTAGGGTTTAGGGTTTAGGGTTTAGGGTTTAGGGTTTAGGGTTTAGGGTTTAGGGTTTAGGGTTTAGGGTTTAGGGTTTAGGGTTTAGGGTTTAGGGTTTAGGGTTTAGGGTTTAGGGTTTAGGGTTTAGGGTTTAGGGTTTAGGGTTTAGGGTTTAGGGTTTAGGGTTTAGGGTTTAGGGTTTAGGGTTTAGGGTTTAGGGTTTAGGGTTTAGGGTTTAGGGTTTAGGGTTTAGGGTTTAGGGTTTAGGGTTTAGGGTTTAGGGTTTAGGGTTTAGGGTTTAGGGTTTAGGGTTTAGGGTTTAGGGTTTAGGGTTTAGGGTTTAGGGTTTAGGGTTTAGGGTTTAGGGTTTAGGGTTTAGGGTTTAGGGTTTAGGGTTTAGGGTTTAGGGTTTAGGGTTTAGGGTTTAGGGTTTAGGGTTTAGGGTTTAGGGTTTAGGGTTTAGGGTTTAGGGTTTAGGGTTTAGGGTTTAGGGTTTAGGGTTTAGGGTTTAGGGTTTAGGGTTTAGGGTTTAGGGTTTAGGGTTTAGGGTTTAGGGTTTAGGGTTTAGGGTTTAGGGTTTAGGGTTTAGGGTTTAGGGTTTAGGGTTTAGGGTTTAGGGTTTAGGGTTTAGGGTTTAGGGTTTAGGGTTTAGGGTTTAGGGTTTAGGGTTTAGGGTTTAGGGTTTAGGGTTTAGGGTTTAGGGTTTAGGGTTTAGGGTTTAGGGTTTAGGGTTTAGGGTTTAGGGTTTAGGGTTTAGGGTTTAGGGTTTAGGGTTTAGGGTTTAGGGTTTAGGGTTTAGGGTTTAGGGTTTAGGGTTTAGGGTTTAGGGTTTAGGGTTTAGGGTTTAGGGTTTAGGGTTTAGGGTTTAGGGTTTAGGGTTTAGGGTTTAGGGTTTAGGGTTTAGGGTTTAGGGTTTAGGGTTTAGGGTTTAGGGTTTAGGGTTTAGGGTTTAGGGTTTAGGGTTTAGGGTTTAGGGTTTAGGGTTTAGGGTTTAGGGTTTAGGGTTTAGGGTTTAGGGTTTAGGGTTTAGGGTTTAGGGTTTAGGGTTTAGGGTTTAGGGTTTAGGGTTTAGGGTTTAGGGTTTAGGGTTTAGGGTTTAGGGTTTAGGGTTTAGGGTTTAGGGTTTAGGGTTTAGGGTTTAGGGTTTAGGGTTTAGGGTTTA
>NC_143503.1:1200000-1202500 GCF_051622355.1 Phaseolus vulgaris | reverse complement strand
TTTGTGACTTGGTGGTGATTTTGGTGAAAAACGAAAATCATGGTTTTGGAAAAGTGGCTGGACTCAATCCTCACAAATGCCTTCAAAGTGATGTGGGAGAAGTTTGGGAGCAAAAGGAATTGATCTTGGCATGGTTGGTGCATAGCCAAGTTCCATGATTTTGGATTTTTGGCTTGATTTTGTGACTTGGTGGTGATTTTGGTGAAAAACGAAAATCATGGTTTTGGAAAACTGGCTGGACTCAATCCTCACAAATGCCTTCAAAGTGATGTGGGAGAAGTTTGGGATCAAAAGGAATTGATCTTGACATGGTTGGTGCATAGCCAAGTTCATGATTTTGGATTTTTGGCTTGATTTTGTGGCTTGGTGGTGATTTTGGTGAAAAACGAAAATCATGGTTTTGGAAAAGTGGCTGGACTCAATCCTCACAAATGCCTTCAAAGTGATGTGGGAGAAGTTTGGGATCAAAATGAATTGATCTTGGCATGGTTGGTGCATAGCCAAGTTCCATGATTTTGGATTTTTGGCTTGATTTTGTGACTTGGTGGTGATTTTGGTGAAAAACGAAAATCATGGTTTTGGAAAAGTGGCTGGACTCAATCCTCACAAATGCCTTCAAAGTGATGTGGGAGAAGTTTGGGATCAAAAGGAATTGATCTTGGCATGGTTGGTGCATAGCCAAGTTCCATGATTTTGGATTTTTGGCTTGATTTTGTGACTTGGTGGTGATTTTGGTGAAAAACGAAAATCATGGTTTTGGAAAAGTGGCTGGACTCAATTCTCACAAATGCCTTCAAAGTGATGTGGGAGAAGTTTGGGATCAAAAGGAATTGATCTTGGCATGGTTGGTGCATAGCCAAGTTCCATGATTTTGGATTTTTGGCTTGATTTTGTGACTTGGTGGTGATTTTGGTGAAAAACGAAAATCATGGTTTTGGAAAACTGGCTGGACTCAATCCTCACAAATGCCTTCAAAGTGATGTGGGAGAAGTTTGGGATCAAAAGGAATTGATCTTGACATGGTTGGTGCATAGCCAAGTTCATGATTTTGGATTTTTGGCTTGATTTTGTGGCTTGGTGGTGATTTTGGTGAAAAACGAAAATCATGGTTTTGGAAAAGTGGCTGGACTCAATCCTCACAAATGCCTTCAAAGTGACGTGGGAGAAGTTTGGGATCAAAATGAATTGATCTTGGCATGGTTGGTGCATAGCCAAGTTCCATGATTTTGGATTTTTGGCTTGATTTTGTGACTTGGTGGTGATTTTGGTGAAAAACGAAAATCATGGTTTTGGAAAAGTGGCTGGACTCAATCCTCACAAATGCCTTCAAAGTGATGTGGGAGAAGTTTGGGATCAAAAGGAATTGATCTTGGCATGGTTGGTGCATAGCCAAGTTCCATGATTTTGGATTTTTGGCTTGATTTTGTGACTTGGTGGTGATTTTGGTGAAAAACGAAAATCATGGTTTTGGAAAAGTGGCAGGACTCAATTCTCACAAATGCCTTCAAAGTGATGTGGGAGAAGTTTGGGATCAAAAGGAATTGATCTTGGCATGGTTGGTGCATAGCCAAGTTCCATGATTTTGGATTTTTGGCTTGATTTTGTGACTTGGTGGTGATTTTGGTGAAAAACGAAAATCATGGTTTTGGAAAACTGGCTGGACTCAATCCTCACAAATGCCTTCAAAGTGATGTGGGAGAAGTTTGGGATCAAAAGGAATTGATCTTGGCATGGTTGGTGCATAGCCAAGTTCCAAGATTTTGGTGTTTTGGCTTGATTTTGTGACTTGGTGGTGTGCCAAGAATCATGAAATTTTCAAAGTGGTGGTTTTTGAGTTTTGTTGGTTGGAAAGTGTCACAAATGCATGCAGAATGAGGTCTAGAAAGTTTGGTATCAAAACCAAGCCATCTTGATGTGGTTTTGAATTTTTGAAATGTTGGAAAATAGAGGGTTTTGAAAAAAATTCATGAAAATTCGAAACCTTTGCCAATCCTAACGAAACTTGGTGGGCACCTTCTTGATATTATTATGGGATGGACTGGAAAAAATCACGCAAAAATACGGTGTCTAGATACGTTTTTCCATTTTTCCCGATTTTCCACATTTCGGGTCTTTGGAAAAATAAAAAAAATACTTCCCCATGTCGAAAATTTCTAATTTTTTGCAGGCAATGTTGTACCATTTTTATGAGGATCCCTGCAAAAAATCTCGTGAAAATTCGTTCTCTAGGTCCCAAAACAGAACTTATGTCTACTCAAAAAAAGTGTATCTACTTGTACAAAAGTGGCTTTTGCATATTTAGCTATTATAGGGGGGGGTGTTCCTCAATGCAGCCAGCTCTTGCACCATGGAAAATTCTGGTGCGGTCCCTTCATTCCCCCCTGTTTT
Organism: Phaseolus vulgaris; assembly: GCF_051622355.1. Classification (NCBI taxonomy): domain Eukaryota; kingdom Viridiplantae; phylum Streptophyta; class Magnoliopsida; order Fabales; family Fabaceae; genus Phaseolus; species Phaseolus vulgaris. Next base: position 1,200,112 of record NC_143503.1, on the reverse strand, counting down.
GGCTTGCTTTGTGGTGGGGCAAGTCAAAACGCCCACACATGGGTGATCCACCACCTTGGGTTGGTGTCACCCGTTGTGGGCGGCGGCATGGTGGTGGCCGCCGTCGGTTCCG
>NC_143503.1:1177500-1180000 GCF_051622355.1 Phaseolus vulgaris | reverse complement strand
TGGTGATTTTGGTGAAAAACGAAACTCATGGTTTTGGAAAACTGGCCGGACTCAATCCTCACAAATGCCTTCAAAGTGATGTGGGAGAAGTTTGGGATCAAAAGGAATTGATCTTGGCATGGTTGGTGCATAGCCAAGTTCCATGATTTTGGATTTTTGGCTTGATTTTGTGACTTGGTGGTGATTTTGGTGAAAAACGAAAATCATGGTTTTGGAAAAGTGGCTGGACTCAATCCTCACAAATGCCTTCAAAGTGATGTGGGAGAAGTTTGGGAGCAAAAGGAATTGATCTTGGCATGGTTGGTGCATAGCCAAGTTCCATGATTTTGGATTTTTGGCTTGATTTTGTGACTTGGTGGTGATTTTGGTGAAAAACGAAAATCATGGTTTTGGAAAACTGGCTGGACTCAATCCTCACAAATGCCTTCAAAGTGATGTGGGAGAAGTTTGGGATCAAAAGGAATTGATCTTGACATGGTTGGTGCATAGCCAAGTTCATGATTTTGGATTTTTGGCTTGATTTTGTGGCTTGGTGGTGATTTTGGTGAAAAACGAAAATCATGGTTTTGGAAAAGTGGCTGGACTCAATCCTCACAAATGCCTTCAAAGTGATGTGGGAGAAGTTTGGGATCAAAAGGAATTGATCTTGACATGGTTGGTGCATAGCCAAGTTCATGATTTTGGATTTTTGGCTTGATTTTGTGGCTTGGTGGTGATTTTGGTGAAAAACGAAAATCATGGTTTTGGAAAAGTGGCTGGACTCAATCCTCACAAATGCCTTCAAAGTGATGTGGGAGAAGTTTGGGATCAAAAGGAATTGATCTTGGCATGGTTGGTGCATAGCCAAGTTCATGATTTTGGATTTTTGGCTTGATTTTGTGACTTGGTGGTGATTTTGGTGAAAAACGAAAATCATGGTTTTGGAAAAGTGACTGGACTCAATCCTCACAAATGCCTTCAAAGTGATGTGGGAGAAGTTTGGGAGCAAAAGGAATTGATCTTGGCATGGTTGGTGCATAGCCAAGTTCCATGATTTTGGATTTTTGGCTTGATTTTGTGACTTGGTGGTGATTTTGGTGAAAAACGAAAATCATGGTTTTGGAAAACTGGCTGGACTCAATCCTCACAAATGCCTTCAAAGTGATGTGGGAGAAGTTTGGGATCAAAAGGAATTGATCTTGACATGGTTGGTGCATAGCCAAGTTCATGATTTTGGATTTTTGGCTTGATTTTATGGCTTGGTGGTGATTTTGGTGAAAAACGAAAATCATGGTTTTGGAAAAGTGGCTGGACTCAATCCTCACAAATGCCTTCAAAGTGATGTGGGAGAAGTTTGGGATCAAAATGAATTGATCTTGGCATGGTTGGTGCATAGCCAAGTTCCATGATTTTGGATTTTTGGCTTGATTTTGTGACTTGGTGGTGATTTTGGTGAAAAACGAAAATCATGGTTTTGGAAAAGTGGCTGGACTCAATCCTCACAAATGCCTTCAAAGTGATGTGGGAGAAGTTTGGGATCAAAAGGAATTGATCTTGGCATGGTTGGTGCATAGCCAAGTTCCATGATTTTGGATTTTTGGCTTGATTTTGTGACTTGGTGGTGATTTTGGTGAAAAACGAAAATCATGGTTTTGGAAAAGTGGCTGGACTCAATTCTCACAAATGCCTTCAAAGTGTTGTGGGAGAAGTTTGGGATCAAAAGGAATTGATCTTGGCATGGTTGGTGCATAGCCAAGTTCCATGATTTTGGATTTTTGGCTTGATTTTGTGACTTGGTGGTGATTTTGGTGAAAAACGAAAATCATGGTTTTGGAAAACTGGCTGGACTCAATCCTCACAAATGCCTTCAAAGTGATGTGGGAGAAGTTTCGGATCAAAAGGAATTGATCTTGGCATGGTTGGTGCATAGCCAAGTTCCAAGATTTTGGTGTTTTGGCTTGATTTTGTGACTTGGTGGTGTGCCAAGAATCATGAAATTTTCAAAGTGGTGGTTTTTGAGTTTTGTTGGTTGGAAAGTGTCACAAATGCATGCAGAATGAGGTCTAGAAAGTTTGGTATCAAAACCAAGCCATCTTGATGTGGTTTTGAATTTTTGAAATGTTGGAAAATAGAGGGTTTTGAAAAAAATTCATGAAAATTCGAAACCTTGGCCAATCCTAACGAAACTTGGTGGGCACCTTCTTGATATTATTATGGGATGGACTGGAAAAAATCACGCAAAAATACGGTGTCTAGATACGTTTTTCCATTTTTCCCGATTTTCCACATTTCGGGTCTTTGGAAAAATAAAAAAAATACTTCCCCATGTCGAAAAATTCTAATTTTTTGCAGGCAATGTTGTACCATTTTTATGAGGATCCCTGCAAAAAATCTCGTGAAAATTCGTTCTCTAGGTCCCAAAACAGAACTTATGTCTACTCAAAAAAAGTGTATCTACTTGTACAAAAGTGGCTTTTGCATATTTAGCTATTATAGGGGGGGGGGGGGTGTTCCTCAATGC
>NC_143503.1:1152500-1157500 GCF_051622355.1 Phaseolus vulgaris | reverse complement strand
TGGAAAACTGGCAGGACTCAATCCTCACAAATGCCTTCAAAGTGATGTGGGAGAAGTTTGGGATCAAAAGGAATTGATCTTGGCATGGTTGGTGCATAGCCAAGTTCCATGATTTTGGATTTTTGGCTTGATTTTGTGACTTGGTGGTGATTTTGGTGAAAAACGAAAATCATGGTTTTGGAAAAGTGGCTGGACTCAATCCTCACAAATGCCTTCAAAGTGATGTGGGAGAAGTTTGGGAGCAAAAGGAATTGATCTTGGCATGGTTGGTGCATAGCCAAGTTCCATGATTTTGGATTTTTGGCTTGATTTTGTGACTTGGTGGTGATTTTGGTGAAAAACGAAAATCATGGTTTTGGAAAACTGGCTGGACTCAATCCTCACAAATGCCTTCAAAGTGATGTGGGAGAAGTTTGGGATCAAAAGGAATTGATCTTGACATGGTTGGTGCATAGCCAAGTTCATGATTTTGGATTTTTGGCTTGATTTTGTGGCTTGGTGGTGATTTTGGTGAAAAACGAAAATCATGGTTTTGGAAAAGTGGCTGGACTCAATCCTCACAAATGCCTTCAAAGTGATGTGGGAGAAGTTTGGGATCAAAAGGAATTGATCTTGGCATGGTTGGTGCATAGCCAACTTCCACGATTTTGGATTTTTGGCTTGATTTTGTGACTTGGTGGTGATTTTGGTGAAAAACGAAAATCATGGTTTTGGAAAAGTGGCTGGACTCAATCCTCACAAATGCCTTCAAAGTGATGTGGGAGAAGTTTGGGAGCAAAAGGAATTGATCTTGGCATGGTTGGTGCATAGCCAAGTTCCATGATTTTGGATTTTTGGCTTGATTTTGTGACTTGGTGGTGATTTTGGTGAAAAACGAAAATCATGGTTTTGGAAAACTGGCTGGACTCAATCCTCACAAATGCCTTCAAAGTGATGTGGGAGAAGTTTGGGAGCAAAAGGAATTGATCTTGGCATGGTTGGTGCATAGCCAAGTTCCATGATTCTGGATTTTTGGCTTGATTTTGTGACTTGGTGGTGATTTTGGTGAAAAACGAAAATCATGGTTTTGGAAAACTGGCTGGACTCAATCCTCACAAATGCCTTCAAAGTGATGTGGGAGAAGTTTGGGATCAAAAGGAATTGATCTTGACATGGTTGGTGCATAGCCAAGTTGATGATTTTGGATTTTTGGCTTGATTTTGTGGCTTGGTGGTGATTTTGGTGAAAAACGAAAATCATGGTTTTGGAAAAGTGGCTGGACTCAATCCTCACAAATGCCTTCAAAGTGATGTGGGAGAAGTTTGGGATCAAAAGGAATTGATCTTGGCATGGTTGGTGCATAGCCAACTTCCATGATTTTGGATTTTTGGCTTGATTTTGTGACTTGGTGGTGATTTTGGTGAAAAACGAAAATCATGGTTTTGGAAAAGTGGCTGGACTCAATTCTCACAAATGCCTTCAAAGTGATGTGGGAGAAGTTTGGGATCAAAAGGAATTGATCTTGGCATGGTTGGTGCATAGCCAAGTTCCATGATTTTGGATTTTTGGCTTGATTTTGTGACTTGGTGGTGATTTTGGTGAAAAACGAAAATCATGGTTTTGGAAAACTGGCTGGACTCAATCCTCACAAATGCCTTCAAAGTGATGTGGGAGAAGTTTGGGAGCAAAATGAATTGATCTTGGCATGGTTGGTGCATAGCCAAGTTCCATGATTTTGGATTTTTGGCTTGATTTTGTGACTTGGTGGTGATTTTGGTGAAAAACGAAAATCATGGTTTTGGAAAACTGGCTGGACTCAATCCTCACAAATGCCTTCAAAGTGATGTGGGAGAAGTTTGGGATCAAAAGGAATTGATCTTGACATGGTTGGTGCATAGCCAAGTTCATGATTTTGGATTTTTGGCTTGATTTTGTGGCTTGGTGGTGATTTTGGTGAAAAACGAAAATCATGGTTTTGGAAAAGTGGCTGGACTCAATCCTCACAAATGCCTTCAAAGTGATGTGGGAGAAGTATGGGATCAAAAGGAATTGATCTTGGCATGGTTGGTGCATAGCCAACTTCCATGATTTTGGATTTTTGGCTTGATTTTGTGACTTGGTGGTGATTTTGGTGAAAAACGAAAATCATGGTTTTGGAAAAGTGGCTGGACTCAATCCTCACAAATGCCTTCAAAGTGATGTGGGAGAAGTTTGGGAGCAAAAGGAATTGATCTTGGCATGGTTGGTGCATAGCCAAGTTCCATGATTTTGGATTTTTGGCTTGATTTTGTGACTTGGTGGTGATTTTGGTGAAAAACGAAAATCATGGTTTTGGAAAAGTGGCTGGACTCAATCCTCACAAATGCCTTCAAAGTGATGTGGGAGAAGTTTGGGAGCAAAAGGAATTGATCTTGGCATGGTTGGTGCATAGCCAAGTTCCATGATTTTGGATTTTTGGCTTGATTTTGTGACTTGGTGGTGATTTTGGTGAAAAACGAAAATCATGGTTTTGGAAAACTGGCTGGACTCAATCCTCACAAATGCCTTCAAAGTGATGTGGGAGAAGTTTGGGAGCAAAAGGAATTGATCTTGGCATGGTTGGTGTATAGCCAAGTTCCATGATTTTGGATTTTTGGCTTGATTTTGTGACTTGGTGGTGATTTTGGTGAAAAACGAAAATCATGGTTTTGGAAAACTGGCTGGACTCAATCCTCACAAATGCCTTCAAAGTGATGTGGGAGAAGTTTGGGATCAAAAGGAATTGATCTTGACATGGTTGGTGCATAGCCAAGTTCATGATTTTGGATTTTTGGCTTGATTTTGTGGCTTGGTGGTGATTTTGGTGAAAAACGAAAATCATGGTTTTGGAAAAGTGGCTGGACTCAATCCTCACAAATGCCTTCAAAGTGATGTGGGAGAAGTATGGGATCAAAAGGAATTGATCTTGGCATGGTTGGTGCATAGCCAACTTCCATGATTTTGGATTTTTGGCTTGATTTTGTGACTTGGTGGTGATTTTGGTGAAAAACGAAAATCATGGTTTTGGAAAAGTGGCTGGACTCAATCCTCACAAATGCCTTCAAAGTGATGTGGGAGAAGTTTGGGAGCAAAAGGAATTGATCTTGGCATGGTTGGTGCATAGCCAAGTTCCATGATTTTGGATTTTTGGCTTGATTTTGTGACTTGGTGGTGATTTTGGTGAAAAACGAAAATCATGGTTTTGGAAAACTGGCTGGACTCAATCCTCACAAATGCCTTCAAAGTGATGTGGGAGAAGTTTGGGATCAAAAGGAATTGATCTTGACATGGTTGGTGCATAGCCAAGTTCATGATTTTGGATTTTTGGCTTGATTTTGTGGCTTGGTGGTGATTTTGGTGAAAAACGAAAATCATGGTTTTGGAAAAGTGGCTGGACTCAATCCTCACAAATGCCTTCAAAGTGATGTGGGAGAAGTTTGGGATCAAAATGAATTGATCTTGGCATGGTTGGTGCATAGCCAAGTTCCATGATTTTGGATTTTTGGCTTGATTTTGTGACTTGGTGGTGATTTTGGTGAAAAACGAAAATCATGGTTTTGGAAAAGTGGCTGGACTCAATCCTCACAAATGCCTTCAAAGTGATGTGGGAGAAGTTTGGGATCAAAAGGAATTGATCTTGGCATGGTTGGTGCATAGCCAAGTTCCATGATTTTGGATTTTTGGCTTGATTTTGTGACTTGGTGGTGATTTTGGTGAAAAACGAAAATCATGGTTTTGGAAAAGTGGCTGGACTCAATTCTCACAAATGCCTTCAAAGTGATGTGGGAGAAGTTTGGGATCAAAAGGAATTGATCTTGGCATGGTTGGTGCATAGCCAAGTTCCATGATTTTGGATTTTTGGCTTGATTTTGTGACTTGGTGGTGATTTTGGTGAAAAACGAAAATCATGGTTTTGGAAAAGTGGCTGGACTCAATCCTCACAAATGCCTTCAAAGTGATGTGGGAGAAGTTTGGGATCAAAAGGAATTGATCTTGGCATGGTTGGTGCATAGCCAAGTTCCAAGATTTTGGTGTTTTGGCTTGATTTTGTGACTTGGTGGTGTGCCAAGAATCATGAAATTTTCAAAGTGGTGGTTTTTGAGTTTTGTTGGTTGGAAAGTGTCACAAATGCATGCAGAATGAGGTCTAGAAAGTTTGGTATCAAAACCAAGCCATCTTGATGTGGTTTTGAATTTTTGAAATGTTGGAAAATAGAGGGTTTTGAAAAAAATTCATGAAAATTCGAAACCTTGGCCAATCCTAACGAAACTTGGTGGGCACCTTCTTGATATTATTATGGGATGGACTGGAAAAAATCACGCAAAAATACGGTGTCTAGATACGTTTTTCCATTTTTCCCGATTTTCCACATTTCGGGTCTTTGGAAAAATAAAAAAAATACTTCCCCATGTCGAAAAATTCTAATTTTTTGCAGGCAATGTTGTACCATTTTTATGAGGATCCCTGCAAAAAATCTCGTGAAAATTCGTTCTCTAGGTCCCAAAACAGAACTTATGTCTACTCAAAAAAAGTGTATCTACTTGTACAAAAGTGGCTTTTGCATATTTAGCTATTATAGGGGGGGGGGGGGGTGTTCCTCAATGCAGCCAGCTCTTGCACCATGGAAAATTCTGGTGCGGTCCCTTCATTCCCCCCTGTTTTGGCTTGCTTTGTGGTGGGGCAAGTCAAAACGCCCACACATGGGTGATCCACCAACTTGGGTTGGTGTCACCCGTTGTGGGCGGCGGCATGGTGGTGGCCGCCGTCGGTTCCGGCCGACTGACCCGGTGGGAAAAAATGTGAATCTGTTATGTGGATTTGTGGCACGCTGGTGGGATTTTCGTTGTGTGGCTCATTTCTAGACTTGTGAGCATCACGAAGGGGGTATGGCTTCCAACCGTTCGCGGGGAAGGGGCCATCATGTCTGGCTTGCTGCCGGCCGGGGGGGTAATGTCATCAGTCAGCGTCCGCTTGGGCTCACATTTGTGCTGGTTACGCCCAGG
>NC_143503.1:1140000-1142500 GCF_051622355.1 Phaseolus vulgaris | reverse complement strand
CAATCCTCACAAATGCCTTCAAAGTGATGTGGGAGAAGTTTGGGAGAAAAGGAATTGATCTTGGCATGGTTGGTGCATAGCCAAGTTCCATGATTTTGGATTTTTGGCTTGATTTTGTGACTTGGTGGTGATTTTGGTGAAAAACGAAAATCATGGTTTTGGAAAAGTGGCTGGACTCAATCCTCACAAATGCCTTCAAAGTGATGTGGGAGAAGTTTGGGAGCAAAAGGAATTGATCTTGGCATGGTTGGTGCATAGCCAAGTTCCATGATTTTGGATTTTTGGCTTGATTTTGTGACTTGGTGGTGATTTTGGTGAAAAACGAAAATCATGGTTTTGGAAAACTGGCTGGACTCAATCCTCACAAATGCCTTCAAAGTGATGTGGGAGAAGTTTGGGAGCAAAAGGAATTGATCTTGGCATGGTTGGTGCATAGCCAAGTTCCATGATTTTGGATTTTTGGCTTGATTTTGTGACTTGGTGGTGATTTTGGTGAAAAACGAAAATCATGGTTTTGGAAAACTGGCTGGACTCAATCCTCACAAATGCCTTCAAAGTGATGTGGGAGAAGTTTGGGATCAAAAGGAATTGATCTTGACATGGTTGGTGCATAGCCAAGTTCATGATTTTGGATTTTTGGCTTGATTTTGTGGCTTGGTGGTGATTTTGGTGAAAAACGAAAATCATGGTTTTGGAAAAGTGGCTGGACTCAATCCTCACAAATGCCTTCAAAGTGATGTGGGAGAAGTATGGGATCAAAAGGAATTGATCTTGGCATGGTTGGTGCATAGCCAACTTCCATGATTTTGGATTTTTGGCTTGATTTTGTGACTTGGTGGTGATTTTGGTGAAAAACGAAAATCATGGTTTTGGAAAAGTGGCTGGACTCAATCCTCACAAATGCCTTCAAAGTGATGTGGGAGAAGTTTGGGAGCAAAAGGAATTGATCTTGGCATGGTTGGTGCATAGCCAAGTTCCATGATTTTGGATTTTTGGCTTGATTTTGTGACTTGGTGGTGATTTTGGTGAAAAACGAAAATCATGGTTTTGGAAAACTGGCTGGACTCAATCCTCACAAATGCCTTCAAAGTGATGTGGGAGAAGTTTGGGATCAAAAGGAATTGATCTTGACATGGTTGGTGCATAGCCAAGTTCATGATTTTGGATTTTTGGCTTGATTTTGTGGCTTGGTGGTGATTTTGGTGAAAAACGAAAATCATGGTTTTGGAAAAGTGGCTGGACTCAATCCTCACAAATGCCTTCAAAGTGATGTGGGAGAAGTATGGGATCAAAAGGAATTGATCTTGGCATGGTTGGTGCATAGCCAACTTCCATGATTTTGGATTTTTGGCTTGATTTTGTGACTTGGTGGTGATTTTGGTGAAAAACGAAAATCATGGTTTTGGAAAAGTGGCTGGACTCAATCCTCACAAATGCCTTCAAAGTGATGTGGGAGAAGTTTGGGAGCAAAAGGAATTGATCTTGGCATGGTTGGTGCATAGCCAAGTTCCATGATTTTGGATTTTTGGCTTGATTTTGTGACTTGGTGGTGATTTTGGTGAAAAACGAAAATCATGGTTTTGGAAAACTGGCTGGACTCAATCCTCACAAATGCCTTCAAAGTGATGTGGGAGAAGTTTGGGATCAAAAGGAATTGATCTTGACATGGTTGGTGCATAGCCAAGTTCATGATTTTGGATTTTTGGCTTGATTTTGTGGCTTGGTGGTGATTTTGGTGAAAAACGAAAATCATGGTTTTGGAAAAGTGGCTGGACTCAATCCTCACAAATGCCTTCAAAGTGATGTGGGAGAAGTTTGGGATCAAAATGAATTGATCTTGGCATGGTTGGTGCATAGCCAAGTTCCATGATTTTGGATTTTTGGCTTGATTTTGTGACTTGGTGGTGATTTTGGTGAAAAACGAAAATCATGGTTTTGGAAAAGTGGCTGGACTCAATCCTCACAAATGCCTTCAAAGTGATGTGGGAGAAGTTTGGGATCAAAAGGAATTGATCTTGGCATGGTTGGTGCATAGCCAAGTTCCATGATTTTGGATTTTTGGCTTGATTTTGTGACTTGGTGGTGATTTTGGTGAAAAACGAAAATCATGGTTTTGGAAAAGTGGCTGGACTCAATTCTCACAAATGCCTTCAAAGTGATGTGGGAGAAGTTTGGGATCAAAAGGAATTGATCTTGGCATGGTTGGTGCATAGCCAAGTTCCATGATTTTGGATTTTTGGCTTGATTTTGTGACTTGGTGGTGATTTTGGTGAAAAACGAAAATCATGGTTTTGGAAAAGTGGCTGGACTCAATCCTCACAAATGCCTTCAAAGTGATGTGGGAGAAGTTTGGGATCAAAAGGAATTGATCTTGGCATGGTTGGTGCATAGCCAAGTTCCAAGATTTTGGTGTTTTGGCTTGATTTTGTGACTTGGTGGTGTGCCAAGAATCATGAAATTTTCAAAGTGGTGGTTTTTGAGTTTTGTTGGTTGGAAAGTG
>NC_143503.1:1127500-1130000 GCF_051622355.1 Phaseolus vulgaris | reverse complement strand
TGGCTGGACTCAATCCTCACAAATGCCTTCAAAGTGATGTGGGAGAAGTTTGGGATCAAAAGGAATTGATCTTGGCATGGTTGGTGCATAGCCAAATTCCATGATTTTGGTGTTTTGGCTTGATTTTGTGGCTTGGTGGTGATTTTGGTGAAAAACGAAAATCATGGTTTTGGAAAACTGGCTGGACTCAATCCTCACAAATGCCTTCAAAGTGATGTGGGAGAAGTTTGGGATCAAAAGGAATTGATCTTGACATGGTTGGTGCATAGCCAAGTTCATGATTTTGGATTTTTGGCTTGATTTTGTGGCTTGGTGGTGATTTTGGTGAAAAACGAAAATCATGGTTTTGGAAAACTGGCTGGACTCAATCCTCACAAATGCCTCCAAAGTGATGTGGGAGAAGTTTGGGATCAAAAGGAATTGATCTTGGCATGGTTGGTGCATAGCCAACTTCCATGATTTTGGATTTTTGGCTTGATTTTGTGACTTGGTGGTGATTTTGGTGAAAAACGAAAATCATGGTTTTGGAAAAGTGGCTGGACTCAATCCTCACAAATGCCTTCAAAGTGATGTGGGAGAAGTTTGGGAGCAAAAGGAATTGATCTTGGCATGGTTGGTGCATAGCCAAGTTCCATGATTTTGGATTTTTGGCTTGATTTTGTGACTTGGTGGTGATTTTGGTGAAAAACGAAAATCATGGTTTTGGAAAACTGGCTGGACTCAATCCTCACAAATGCCTTCAAAGTGATGTGGGAGAAGTTTGGGAGCAAAAGGAATTGATCTTGGCATGGTTGGTGCATAGCCAAGTTCCATGATTTTGGATTTTTGGCTTGATTTTGTGACTTGGTGGTGATTTTGGTGAAAAACGAAAATCATGGTTTTGGAAAACTGGCTGGACTCAATCCTCACAAATGCCTTCAACGTGATGTGGGAGAAGTTTGGGATCAAAAGGAATTGATCTTGACATGGTTGGTGCATAGCCAAGTTCATGATTTTGGATTTTTGGCTTGATTTTGTGGCTTGGTGGTGATTTTGGTGAAAAACGAAAATCATGGTTTTGGAAAAGTGGCTGGACTCAATCCTCACAAATGCCTTCAAAGTGATGTGGGAGAAGTATGGGATCAAAAGGAATTGATCTTGGCATGGTTGGTGCATAGCCAACTTCCATGATTTTGGATTTTTGGCTTGATTTTGTGACTTGGTGGTGATTTTGGTGAAAAACGAAAATCATGGTTTTGGAAAAGTGGCTGGACTCAATCCTCACAAATGCCTTCAAAGTGATGTGGGAGAAGTTTGGGAGCAAAAGGAATTGATCTTGGCATGGTTGGTGCATAGCCAAGTTCCATGATTTTGGATTTTTGGCTTGATTTTGTGACTTGGTGGTGATTTTGGTGAAAAACGAAAATCATGGTTTTGGAAAAGTGGCTGGACTCAATCCTCACAAATGCCTTCAAAGTGATGTGGGAGAAGTTTGGGAGCAAAAGGAATTGATCTTGGCATGGTTGGTGCATAGCCAAGTTCCATGATTTTGGATTTTTGGCTTGATTTTGTGACTTGGTGGTGATTTTGGTGAAAAACGAAAATCATGGTTTTGGAAAACTGGCTGGACTCAATCCTCACAAATGCCTTCAAAGTGATGTGGGAGAAGTTTGGGAGCAAAAGGAATTGATCTTGGCATGGTTGGTGCATAGCCAAGTTCCATGATTTTGGATTTTTGGCTTGATTTTGTGACTTGGTGGTGATTTTGGTGAAAAACGAAAATCATGGTTTTGGAAAACTGGCTGGACTCAATCCTCACAAATGCCTTCAAAGTGATGTGGGAGAAGTTTGGGATCAAAAGGAATTGATCTTGACATGGTTGGTGCATAGCCAAGTTCATGATTTTGGATTTTTGGCTTGATTTTGTGGCTTGGTGGTGATTTTGGTGAAAAACGAAAATCATGGTTTTGGAAAAGTGGCTGGACTCAATCCTCACAAATGCCTTCAAAGTGATGTGGGAGAAGTTTGGGATCAAAAGGAATTGATCTTGGCATGGTTGGTGCATAGCCAAGTTCCATGATTTTGGATTTTTGGCTTGATTTTGTGACTTGGTGGTGATTTTGGTGAAAAACGAAAATCATGGTTTTGGAAAAGTGGCTGGACTCAATTCTCACAAATGCCTTCAAAGTGATGTGGGAGAAGTTTGGGATCAAAAGGAATTGATCTTGGCATGGTTGGTGCATAGCCAAGTTCCATGATTTTGGATTTTTGGCTTGATTTTGTGACTTGGTGGTGATTTTGGTGAAAAACGAAAGTCATGGTTTTGGAAAAGTGGCTGGACTCAATCCTCACAAATGCCTTCAAAGTGATGTGGGAGAAGTTTGGGATCAAAAGGAATTGATCTTGGCATGGTTGGTTCATAGCCAAGTTCCATGATTTTGGATTTTTGGCTTGATTTTGTGGCTTGGTGGTGATTTTGGTGAAAAACGAAAATGTTGGTTTTGGAAAACTGGCTGGACTC
>NC_143503.1:1107500-1117500 GCF_051622355.1 Phaseolus vulgaris | reverse complement strand
GCAGGACTCAATCCTCACAAATGCCTTCAAAGTGATGTGGGAGAAGTTTGGGATCAAAAGGAATTGATCTTGGCATGGTTGGTGCATAGCCAAGTTCCATGATTTTGGTGTTTTGGCTTGATTTTGTGGCTTGGTGGTGATTTTGGTGAAAAACGAAAATCATGGTTTTGGAAAAGTGGCTGGACTCAATCCTCACAAATGCCTTCAAAGTGATGTGGGAGAAGTTTGGGATCAAAAGGAATTGATCTTGGCATGGTTGGTGCATAGCCAAATTCCATGATTTTGGTGTTTTGGCTTGATTTTGTGGCTTGGTGGTGATTTTGGTGAAAAACGAAAATCATGGTTTTGGAAAACTGGCTGGACTCAATCCTCACAAATGCCTTCAAAGTGATGTGGGAGAAGTTTGGGATCAAAAGGAATTGATCTTGGCATGGTTGGTGCATAGCCAAATTCCATGATTTTGGTGTTTTGGCTTGATTTTGTGGCTTGGTGGTGATTTTGGTGAAAAACGAAAATCATGGTTTTGGAAAACTGGCTGGACTCAATCCTCACAAATGCCTTCAAAGTGATGTGGGAGAAGTTTGGGATCAAAAGGAATTGATCTTGACATGGTTGGTGCATAGCCAAGTTCATGATTTTGGATTTTTGGCTTGATTTTGTGGCTTGGTGGTGATTTTGGTGAAAAACGAAAATCATGGTTTTGGAAAACTGGCTGGACTCAATCCTCACAAATGCCTCCAAAGTGATGTGGGAGAAGTTTGGGATCAAAAGGAATTGATCTTGGCATGGTTGGTGCATAGCCAACTTCCATGATTTTGGATTTTTGGCTTGATTTTGTGACTTGGTGGTGATTTTGGTGAAAAACGAAAATCATGGTTTTGGAAAAGTGGCTGGACTCAATCCTCACAAATGCCTTCAAAGTGATGTGGGAGAAGTTTGGGAGCAAAAGGAATTGATCTTGGCATGGTTGGTGCATAGCCAAGTTCCATGATTTTGGATTTTTGGCTTGATTTTGTGACTTGGTGGTGATTTTGGTGAAAAACGAAAATCATGGTTTTGGAAAACTGGCTGGACTCAATCCTCACAAATGCCTTCAAAGTGATGTGGGAGAAGTTTGGGAGCAAAAGGAATTGATCTTGGCATGGTTGGTGCATAGCCAAGTTCCATGATTTTGGATTTTTGGCTTGATTTTGTGACTTGGTGGTGATTTTGGTGAAAAACGAAAATCATGGTTTTGGAAAACTGGCTGGACTCAATCCTCACAAATGCCTTCAAAGTGATGTGGGAGAAGTTTGGGATCAAAAGGAATTGATCTTGACATGGTTGGTGCATAGCCAAGTTCATGATTTTGTGACTTGGTGGTGATTTTGGTGAAAAACGAAAATGTTGGTTTTGGAAAACTGGCTGGACTCAATCCTCACAAATGCCTCCAAAGTGATGTGGGAGAAGTTTGGGATCAAAAGGAATTGATATTGACATGGTTGGTGCATAGCCAAGTTCATGATTTTGGTGTTTTGGCTTGATTTTGTGGCTTGGTGGTGATTTTGGTGAAAAACGAAAATCATGGTTTTGGAAAACTGGCAGGACTCAATCCTCACAAATGCCTTCAAAGTGATGTGGGAGAAGTTTGGGATCAAAAGGAATTGATCTTGGCATGGTTGGTGCATAGCCAAGTTCCATGATTTTGGTGTTTTGGCTTGATTTTGTGGCTTGGTGGTGATTTTGGTGAAAAACGAAAATCATGGTTTTGGAAAAGTGGCTGGACTCAATCCTCACAAATGCCTTCAAAGTGATGTGGGAGAAGTTTGGGATCAAAAGGAATTGATCTTGGCATGGTTGGTGCATAGCCAAATTCCATGATTTTGGTGTTTTGGCTTGATTTTGTGGCTTGGTGGTGATTTTGGTGAAAAACGAAAATCATGGTTTTGGAAAACTGGCTGGACTCAATCCTCACAAATGCCTTCAAAGTGATGTGGGAGAAGTTTGGGATCAAAAGGAATTGATCTTGGCATGGTTGGTGCATAGCCAAATTCCATGATTTTGGTGTTTTGGCTTGATTTTGTGGCTTGGTGGTGATTTTGGTGAAAAACGAAAATCATGGTTTTGGAAAACTGGCAGGACTCAATCCTCACAAATGCCTTCAAAGTGATGTGGGAGAAGTTTGGGATCAAAAGGAATTGATCTTGGCATGGTTGGTGCATAGCCAAGTTCCATGATTTTGGTGTTTTGGCTTGATTTTGTGGCTTGGTGGTGATTTTGGTGAAAAACGAAAATCATGGTTTTGGAAAAGTGGCTGGACTCAATCCTCACAAATGCCTTCAAAGTGATGTGGGAGAAGTTTGGGATCAAAAGGAATTGATCTTGGCATGGTTGGTGCATAGCCAAATTCCATGATTTTGGTGTTTTGGCTTGATTTTGTGGCTTGGTGGTGATTTTGGTGAAAAACGAAAATCATGGTTTTGGAAAACTGGCTGGACTCAATCCTCACAAATGCCTTCAAAGTGATGTGGGAGAAGTTTGGGATCAAAAGGAATTGATCTTGGCATGGTTGGTGCATAGCCAAATTCCATGATTTTGGTGTTTTGGCTTGATTTTGTGGCTTGGTGGTGATTTTGGTGAAAAACGAAAATCATGGTTTTGGAAAACTGGCTGGACTCAATCCTCACAAATGCCTTCAAAGTGATGTGGGAGAAGTTTGGGATCAAAAGGAATTGATCTTGACATGGTTGGTGCATAGCCAAGTTCATGATTTTGGATTTTTGGCTTGATTTTGTGGCTTGGTGGTGATTTTGGTGAAAAACGAAAATCATGGTTTTGGAAAACTGGCTGGACTCAATCCTCACAAATGCCTTCAAAGTGATGTGGGAGAAGTTTGGGATCAAAAGGAATTGATCTTGACATGGTTGGTGCATAGCCAAGTTCATGATTTTGGATTTTTGGCTTGATTTTGTGGCTTGGTGGTGATTTTGGTGAAAAACGAAAATGTTGGTTTTGGAAAAGTGGCTGGACTCAATCCTCACAAATGCCTTCAAAGTGATGTGGGAGAAGTTTGGGATCAAAAGGAATTGATCTTGACATGGTTGGTGCATAGCCAAGTTCATGATTTTGGTGTTTTGGCTTGATTTTGTGGCTTGGTGGTGATTTTGGTGAAAAACGAAAATCATGGTTTTGGAAAAGTGGCTGGACTCAATCCTCACAAATGCCTTCAAAGTGATGTGGGAGAAGTTTGGGATCAAAAGGAATTGATCTTGACATGGTTGGTGCATAGCCAAGTTCATGATTTTGGTGTTTTGGCTTGATTTTGTGGCTTGGTGGTGATTTTGGTGAAAAACGAAAATCATGGTTTTGGAAAACTGGCTGGACTCAATCCTCACAAATGCCTCCAAAGTGATGTGGGAGAAGTTTGGGATCAAAAGGAATTGATCTTGGCATGGTTGGTGCATAGCCAAGTTCCATGATTTTGGTGTTTTGGCTTGATTTTGTGGCTTGGTGGTGATTTTGGTGAAAAACGAAAATCATGGTTTTGGAAAACTGGCTGGACTCAATCCTCACAAATGCCTTCAAAGTGATGTGGGAGAAGTTTGGGATCAAAAGGAATTGATCTTGACATGGTTGGTGCATAGCCAAGTTCATGATTTTGGTGTTTTGGCTTGATTTTGTGGCTTGGTGGTGATTTTGGTGAAAAACGAAAATGTTGGTTTTGGAAAACTGGCTGGACTCAATCCTCACAAATGCCTCCAAAGTGATGTGGGAGAAGTTTGGGATCAAAAGGAATTGATCTTGGCATGGTTGGTGCATAGCCAAGTTCCATGATTTTGGTGTTTTGGCTTGATTTTGTGGCTTGGTGGTGATTTTGGTGAAAAACGAAAATCATGGTTTTGGAAAAGTGGCTGGACTCAATCCTCACAAATGCCTTCAAAGTGATGTGGGAGAAGTTTGGGATCAAAAGGAATTGATCTTGACATGGTTGGTGCATAGCCAAGTTCATGATTTTGGATTTTTGGCTTGATTTTGTGGCTTGGTGGTGATTTTGGTGAAAAACGAAAATGTTGGTTTTGGAAAAGTGGCTGGACTCAATCCTCACAAATGCCTTCAAAGTGATGTGGGAGAAGTTTGGGATCAAAAGGAATTGATCTTGACATGGTTGGTGCATAGCCAAGTTCATGATTTTGGTGTTTTGGCTTGATTTTGTGGCTTGGTGGTGATTTTGGTGAAAAACGAAAATCATGGTTTTGGAAAAGTGGCTGGACTCAATCCTCACAAATGCCTTCAAAGTGATGTGGGAGAAGTTTGGGATCAAAAGGAATTGATCTTGACATGGTTGGTGCATAGCCAAGTTCATGATTTTGGTGTTTTGGCTTGATTTTGTGGCTTGGTGGTGATTTTGGTGAAAAACGAAAATCATGGTTTTGGAAAAGTGGCTGGACTCAATCCTCACAAATGCCTTCAAAGTGATGTGGGAGAAGTTTGGGATCAAAAGGAATTGATCTTGGCATGGTTGGTGCATAGCCAAATTCCATGATTTTGGTGTTTTGGCTTGATTTTGTGGCTTGGTGGTGATTTTGGTGAAAAACGAAAATCATGGTTTTGGAAAACTGGCTGGACTCAATCCTCACAAATGCCTTCAAAGTGATGTGGGAGAAGTTTGGGATCAAAAGGAATTGATCTTGGCATGGTTGGTGCATAGCCAAATTCCATGATTTTGGTGTTTTGGCTTGATTTTGTGGCTTGGTGGTGATTTTGGTGAAAAACGAAAATCATGGTTTTGGAAAACTGGCTGGACTCAATCCTCACAAATGCCTTCAAAGTGATGTGGGAGAAGTTTGGGATCAAAAGGAATTGATCTTGACATGGTTGGTGCATAGCCAAGTTCATGATTTTGGTGTTTTGGCTTGATTTTGTGGCTTGGTGGTGATTTTGGTGAAAAACGAAAATGTTGGTTTTGGAAAACTGGCTGGACTCAAACCTCACAAATGCCTCCAAAGTGATGTGGGAGAAGTTTGGGATCAAAAGGAATTGATCTTGGCATGGTTGGTGCATAGCCAAGTTCCATGATTTTGGTGTTTTGGCTTGATTTTGTGGCTTGGTGGTGATTTTGGTGAAAAACGAAAATCATGGTTTTGGAAAAGTGGCTGGACTCAATCCTCACAAATGCCTTCAAAGTGATGTGGGAGAAGTTTGGGATCAAAAGGAATTGATCTTGGCATGGTTGGTGCATAGCCAAATTCCATGATTTTGGTGTTTTGGCTTGATTTTGTGGCTTGGTGGTGATTTTGGTGAAAAACGAAAATCATGGTTTTGGAAAACTGGCTGGACTCAATCCTCACAAATGCCTTCAAAGTGATGTGGGAGAAGTTTGGGATCAAAAGGAATTGATCTTGGCATGGTTGGTGCATAGCCAAATTCCATGATTTTGGTGTTTTGGCTTGATTTTGTGGCTTGGTGGTGATTTTGGTGAAAAACGAAAATCATGGTTTTGGAAAACTGGCTGGACTCAATCCTCACAAATGCCTTCAAAGTGATGTGGGAGAAGTTTGGGATCAAAAGGAATTGATCTTGACATGGTTGGTGCATAGCCAAGTTCATGATTTTGTGACTTGGTGGTGATTTTGGTGAAAAACGAAAATGTTGGTTTTGGAAAACTGGCTGGACTCAATCCTCACAAATGCCTCCAAAGTGATGTGGGAGAAGTTTGGGATCAAAAGGAATTGATATTGACATGGTTGGTGCATAGCCAAGTTCATGATTTTGGTGTTTTGGCTTGATTTTGTGGCTTGGTGGTGATTTTGGTGAAAAACGAAAATCATGGTTTTGGAAAACTGGCAGGACTCAATCCTCACAAATGCCTTCAAAGTGATGTGGGAGAAGTTTGGGATCAAAAGGAATTGATCTTGGCATGGTTGGTGCATAGCCAAGTTCCATGATTTTGGTGTTTTGGCTTGATTTTGTGGCTTGGTGGTGATTTTGGTGAAAAACGAAAATCATGGTTTTGGAAAAGTGGCTGGACTCAATCCTCACAAATGCCTTCAAAGTGATGTGGGAGAAGTTTGGGATCAAAAGGAATTGATCTTGGCATGGTTGGTGCATAGCCAAATTCCATGATTTTGGTGTTTTGGCTTGATTTTGTGGCTTGGTGGTGATTTTGGTGAAAAACGAAAATCATGGTTTTGGAAAACTGGCTGGACTCAATCCTCACAAATGCCTTCAAAGTGATGTGGGAGAAGTTTGGGATCAAAAGGAATTGATCTTGGCATGGTTGGTGCATAGCCAAATTCCATGATTTTGGTGTTTTGGCTTGATTTTGTGGCTTGGTGGTGATTTTGGTGAAAAACGAAAATCATGGTTTTGGAAAACTGGCTGGACTCAATCCTCACAAATGCCTTCAAAGTGATGTGGGAGAAGTTTGGGATCAAAAGGAATTGATCTTGACATGGTTGGTGCATAGCCAAGTTCATGATTTTGGATTTTTGGCTTGATTTTGTGGCTTGGTGGTGATTTTGGTGAAAAACGAAAATCATGGTTTTGGAAAACTGGCTGGACTCAATCCTCACAAATGCCTCCAAAGTGATGTGGGAGAAGTTTGGGATCAAAAGGAATTGATCTTGGCATGGTTGGTGCATAGCCAACTTCCATGATTTTGGATTTTTGGCTTGATTTTGTGACTTGGTGGTGATTTTGGTGAAAAACGAAAATCATGGTTTTGGAAAAGTGGCTGGACTCAATCCTCACAAATGCCTTCAAAGTGATGTGGGAGAAGTTTGGGAGCAAAAGGAATTGATCTTGGCATGGTTGGTGCATAGCCAAGTTCCATGATTTTGGATTTTTGGCTTGATTTTGTGACTTGGGGTGATTTTGGTGAAAAACGAAAATCATGGTTTTGGAAAACTGGCTGGACTCAATCCTCACAAATGCCTTCAAAGTGATGTGGGAGAAGTTTGGGAGCAAAAGGAATTGATCTTGGCATGGTTGGTGCATAGCCAAGTTCCATGATTTTGGATTTTTGGCTTGATTTTGTGACTTGGTGGTGATTTTGGTGAAAAACGAAAATCATGGTTTTGGAAAACTGGCTGGACTCAATCCTCACAAATGCCTTCAAAGTGATGTGGGAGAAGTTTGGGATCAAAAGGAATTGATCTTGACATGGTTGGTGCATAGCCAAGTTCATGATTTTGGATTTTTGGCTTGATTTTGTGGCTTGGTGGTGATTTTGGTGAAAAACGAAAATCATGGTTTTGGAAAAGTGGCTGGACTCAATCCTCACAAATGCCTTCAAAGTGATGTGGGAGAAGTATGGGATCAAAAGGAATTGATCTTGGCATGGTTGGTGCATAGCCAACTTCCATGATTTTGGATTTTTGGCTTGATTTTGTGACTTGGTGGTGATTTTGGTGAAAAACGAAAATCATGGTTTTGGAAAAGTGGCTGGACTCAATCCTCACAAATGCCTTCAAAGTGATGTGGGAGAAGTTTGGGAGCAAAAGGAATTGATCTTGGCATGGTTGGTGCATAGCCAAGTTCCATGATTTTGGATATTTGGCTTGATTTTGTGACTTGGTGGTGATTTTGGTGAAAAACGAAAATCATGGTTTTGGAAAAGTGGCTGGACTCAATCCTCACAAATGCCTTCAAAGTGATGTGGGAGAAGTTTGGGAGCAAAAGGAATTGATCTTGGCATGGTTGGTGCATAGCCAAGTTCCATGATTTTGGATTTTTGGCTTGATTTTGTGACTTGGTGGTGATTTTGGTGAAAAACGAAAATCATGGTTTTGGAAAACTGGCTGGACTCAATCCTCACAAATGCCTTCAAAGTGATGTGGGAGAAGTTTGGGAGCAAAAGGAATTGATCTTGGCATGGTTGGTGCATAGCCAAGTTCCATGATTTTGGATTTTTGGCTTGATTTTGTGACTTGGTGGTGATTTTGGTGAAAAACGAAAATCATGGTTTTGGAAAACTGGCTGGACTCAATCCTCACAAATGCCTTCAAAGTGATGTGGGAGAAGTTTGGGATCAAAAGGAATTGATCTTGACATGGTTGGTGCATAGCCAAGTTCATGATTTTGGATTTTTGGCTTGATTTTGTGGCTTGGTGGTGATTTTGGTGAAAAACGAAAATCATGGTTTTGGAAAAGTGGCTGGACTCAATCCTCACAAATGCCTTCAAAGTGATGTGGGAGAAGTATGGGATCAAAAGGAATTGATCTTGGCATGGTTGGTGCATAGCCAACTTCCATGATTTTGGATTTTTGGCTTGATTTTGTGACTTGGTGGTGATTTTGGTGAAAAACGAAAATCATGGTTTTGGAAAAGTGGCTGGACTCAATCCTCACAAATGCCTTCAAAGTGATGTGGGAGAAGTTTGGGAGCAAAAGGAATTGATCTTGGCATGGTTGGTGCATAGCCAAGTTCCATGATTTTGGATTTTTGGCTTGATTTTGTGACTTGGTGGTGATTTTGGTGAAAAACGAAAATCATGGTTTTGGAAAACTGGCTGGACTCAATCCTCACAAATGCCTTCAAAGTGATGTGGGAGAAGTTTGGGATCAAAAGGAATTGATCTTGACATGGTTGGTGCATAGCCAAGTTCATGATTTTGGATTTTTGGCTTGATTTTGTGGCTTGGTGGTGATTTTGGTGAAAAACGAAAATCATGGTTTTGGAAAAGTGGCTGGACTCAATCCTCACAAATGCCTTCAAAGTGATGTGGGAGAAGTTTGGGAGCAAAAGGAATTGATCTTGGCATGGTTGGTGCATAGCCAAGTTCCATGATTTTGGATTTTTGGCTTGATTTTGTGACTTGGTGGTGATTTTGGTGAAAAACGAAAATCATGGTTTTGGAAAACTGGCTGGACTCAATCCTCACAAATGCCTTCAAAGTGATGTGGGAGAAGTTTGGGATCAAAAGGAATTGATCTTGACATGGTTGGTGCATAGCCAAGTTCATGATTTTGGATTTTTGGCTTGATTTTGTGGCTTGGTGGTGATTTTGGTGAAAAACGAAAATCATGGTTTTGGAAAAGTGGCTGGACTCAATCCTCACAAATGCCTTCAAAGTGATGTGGGAGAAGTTTGGGATCAAAATGAATTGATCTTGGCATGGTTGGTGCATAGCCAAGTTCCATGATTTTGGATTTTTGGCTTGATTTTGTGACTTGGTGGTGATTTTGGTGAAAAACGAAAATCATGGTTTTGGAAAAGTGGCTGGACTCAATCCTCACAAATGCCTTCAAAGTGATGTGGGAGAAGTTTGGGATCAAAAGGAATTGATCTTGGCATGGTTGGTGCATAGCCAAGTTCCATGATTTTGGATTTTTGGCTTGATTTTGTGACTTGGTGGTGATTTTGGTGAAAAACGAAAATCATGGTTTTGGAAAAGTGGCTGGACTCAATTCTCACAAATGCCTTCAAAGTGATGTGGGAGAAGTTTGGGATCAAAAGGAATTGATCTTGGCATGGTTGGTGCATAGCCAAGTTCCATGATTTTGGATTTTTGGCTTGATTTTGTGACTTGGTGGTGATTTTGGTGAAAAACGAAAATCATGGTTTTGGAAAAGTGGCTGGACTCAATCCTCACAAATGCCTTCAAAGTGATGTGGGAGAAGTTTGGGATCAAAAGGAATTGATCTTGGCATGGTTGGTGCATAGCCAAGTTCCAAGATTTTGGTGTTTTGGCTTGATTTTGTGACTTGGTGGTGTGCCAAGAATCATGAAATTTTCAAAGTGGTGGTTTTTGAGTTTTGTTGGTTGGAAAGTGTCACAAATGCATGCAGAATGAGGTCTAGAAAGTTTGGTATCAAAACCAAGCCATCTTGATGTGGTTTTGAATTTTTGAAATGTTGGAAAATAGAGGGTTTTGAAAAAAATTCATGAAAATTCGAAACCTTGGCCAATCCTAACGAAACTTGGTGGGCACCTTCTTGATATTATTATGGGATGGACTGGAAAAAATCACGCAAAAATACGGTGTCTAGATACGTTTTTCCATTTTTCCCGATTTTCCAC
>NC_143503.1:1090000-1097500 GCF_051622355.1 Phaseolus vulgaris | reverse complement strand
TCAAAAGGAATTGATCTTGACATGGTTGGTGCATAGCCAAGTTCATGATTTTGGTGTTTTGGCTTGATTTTGTGGCTTGGTGGTGATTTTGGTGAAAAACGAAAATGTTGGTTTTGGAAAACTGGCTGGACTCAATCCTCACAAATGCCTCCAAAGTGATGTGGGAGAAGTTTGGGATCAAAAGGAATTGATCTTGGCATGGTTGGTGCATAGCCAAGTTCCATGATTTTGGTGTTTTGGCTTGATTTTGTGGCTTGGTGGTGATTTTGGTGAAAAACGAAAATCATGGTTTTGGAAAAGTGGCTGGACTCAATCCTCACAAATGCCTTCAAAGTGATGTGGGAGAAGTTTGGGATCAAAAGGAATTGATCTTGACATGGTTGGTGCATAGCCAAGTTCATGATTTTGGATTTTTGGCTTGATTTTGTGGCTTGGTGGTGATTTTGGTGAAAAACGAAAATGTTGGTTTTGGAAAAGTGGCTGGACTCAATCCTCACAAATGCCTTCAAAGTGATGTGGGAGAAGTTTGGGATCAAAAGGAATTGATCTTGACATGGTTGGTGCATAGCCAAGTTCATGATTTTGGTGTTTTGGCTTGATTTTGTGGCTTGGTGGTGATTTTGGTGAAAAACGAAAATCATGGTTTTGGAAAAGTGGCTGGACTCAATCCTCACAAATGCCTTCAAAGTGATGTGGGAGAAGTTTGGGATCAAAAGGAATTGATCTTGACATGGTTGGTGCATAGCCAAGTTCATGATTTTGGTGTTTTGGCTTGATTTTGTGGCTTGGTGGTGATTTTGGTGAAAAACGAAAATCATGGTTTTGGAAAACTGGCTGGACTCAATCCTCACAAATGCCTTCAAAGTGATGTGGGAGAAGTTTGGGATCAAAAGGAATTGATCTTGGCATGGTTGGTGCATAGCCAAATTCCATGATTTTGGTGTTTTGGCTTGATTTTGTGGCTTGGTGGTGATTTTGGTGAAAAACGAAAATCATGGTTTTGGAAAACTGGCTGGACTCAATCCTCACAAATGCCTTCAAAGTGATGTGGGAGAAGTTTGGGATCAAAAGGAATTGATCTTGGCATGGTTGGTGCATAGCCAAATTCCATGATTTTGGTGTTTTGGCTTGATTTTGTGGCTTGGTGGTGATTTTGGTGAAAAACGAAAATCATGGTTTTGGAAAACTGGCTGGACTCAATCCTCACAAATGCCTTCAAAGTGATGTGGGAGAAGTTTGGGATCAAAAGGAATTGATCTTGACATGGTTGGTGCATAGCCAAGTTCATGATTTTGTGACTTGGTGGTGATTTTGGTGAAAAACGAAAATGTTGGTTTTGGAAAACTGGCTGGACTCAATCCTCACAAATGCCTCCAAAGTGATGTGGGAGAAGTTTGGGATCAAAAGGAATTGATATTGACATGGTTGGTGCATAGCCAAGTTCATGATTTTGGTGTTTTGGCTTGATTTTGTGGCTTGGTGGTGATTTTGGTGAAAAACGAAAATCATGGTTTTGGAAAACTGGCAGGACTCAATCCTCACAAATGCCTTCAAAGTGATGTGGGAGAAGTTTGGGATCAAAAGGAATTGATCTTGGCATGGTTGGTGCATAGCCAAGTTCCATGATTTTGGTGTTTTGGCTTGATTTTGTGGCTTGGTGGTGATTTTGGTGAAAAACGAAAATCATGGTTTTGGAAAAGTGGCTGGACTCAATCCTCACAAATGCCTTCAAAGTGATGTGGGAGAAGTTTGGGATCAAAAGGAATTGATCTTGGCATGGTTGGTGCATAGCCAAATTCCATGATTTTGGTGTTTTGGCTTGATTTTGTGGCTTGGTGGTGATTTTGGTGAAAAACGAAAATCATGGTTTTGGAAAACTGGCTGGACTCAATCCTCACAAATGCCTTCAAAGTGATGTGGGAGAAGTTTGGGATCAAAAGGAATTGATCTTGGCATGGTTGGTGCATAGCCAAATTCCATGATTTTGGTGTTTTGGCTTGATTTTGTGGCTTGGTGGTGATTTTGGTGAAAAACGAAAATCATGGTTTTGGAAAACTGGCTGGACTCAATCCTCACAAATGCCTTCAAAGTGATGTGGGAGAAGTTTGGGATCAAAAGGAATTGATCTTGACATGGTTGGTGCATAGCCAAGTTCATGATTTTGGATTTTTGGCTTGATTTTGTGGCTTGGTGGTGATTTTGGTGAAAAACGAAAATCATGGTTTTGGAAAACTGGCTGGACTCAATCCTCACAAATGCCTCCAAAGTGATGTGGGAGAAGTTTGGGATCAAAAGGAATTGATCTTGGCATGGTTGGTGCATAGCCAACTTCCATGATTTTGGATTTTTGGCTTGATTTTGTGACTTGGTGGTGATTTTG
Source organism: Phaseolus vulgaris (assembly GCF_051622355.1). Taxonomy (NCBI): domain Eukaryota; kingdom Viridiplantae; phylum Streptophyta; class Magnoliopsida; order Fabales; family Fabaceae; genus Phaseolus; species Phaseolus vulgaris. The sequence continues at coordinate 1,095,120 of NC_143503.1, read as the reverse complement.
GTGAAAAACGAAAATCATGGTTTTGGAAAAGTGGCTGGACTCAATCCTCACAAATGCCTTCAAAGTGATGTGGGAGAAGTTTGGGAGCAAAAGGAATTGATCTTGGCATGGTTGGTGCATAGCCAAGTTCCATGATTTTGGATTTTTGGCTTGATTTTGTGACTTGGTGGTGATTTTGGTGAAAAACGAAAATCATGGTTTTGGAAAACTGGCTGGACTCAATCCTCACAAATGCCTTCAAAGTGATGTGGGAGAAGTTTGGGAGCAAAAGGAATTGATCTTGGCATGGTTGGTGCATAGCCAAGTTCCATGATTTTGGATTTTTGGCTTGATTTTGTGACTTGGTGGTGATTTTGGTGAAAAACGAAAATCATGGTTTTGGAAAACTGGCTGGACTCAATCCTCACAAATGCCTTCAAAGTGATGTGGGAGAAGTTTGGGATCAAAAGGAATTGATCTTGACATGGTTGGTGCATAGCCAAGTTCATGATTTTGGATTTTTGGCTTGATTTTGTGGCTTGGTGGTGATTTTGGTGAAAAACGAAAATCATGGTTTTGGAAAAGTGGCTGGACTCAATCCTCACAAATGCCTTCAAAGTGATGTGGGAGAAGTATGGGATCAAAAGGAATTGATCTTGGCATGGTTGGTGCATAGCCAACTTCCATGATTTTGGATTTTTGGCTTGATTTTGTGACTTGGTGGTGATTTTGGTGAAAAACGAAAATCATGGTTTTGGAAAAGTGGCTGGACTCAATCCTCACAAATGCCTTCAAAGTGATGTGGGAGAAGTTTGGGAGCAAAAGGAATTGATCTTGGCATGGTTGGTGCATAGCCAAGTTCCATGATTTTGGATTTTTGGCTTGATTTTGTGACTTGGTGGTGATTTTGGTGAAAAACGAAAATCATGGTTTTGGAAAAGTGGCTGGACTCAATCCTCACAAATGCCTTCAAAGTGATGTGGGAGAAGTTTGGGAGCAAAAGGAATTGATCTTGGCATGGTTGGTGCATAGCCAAGTTCCATGATTTTGGATTTTTGGCTTGATTTTGTGACTTGGTGGTGATTTTGGTGAAAAACGAAAATGTTGGTTTTGGAAAACTGGCTGGACTCAAACCTCACAAATGCCTCCAAAGTGATGTGGGAGAAGTTTGGGATCAAAAGGAATTGATCTTGGCATGGTTGGTGCATAGCCAAGTTCCATGATTTTGGTGTTTTGGCTTGATTTTGTGGCTTGGTGGTGATTTTGGTGAAAAACGAAAATCATGGTTTTGGAAAACTGGCTGGACTCAATCCTCACAAATGCCTTCAAAGTGATGTGGGAGAAGTTTGGGATCAAAAGGAATTGATCTTGGCATGGTTGGTGCATAGCCAAATTCCATGATTTTGGTGTTTTGGCTTGATTTTGTGGCTTGGTGGTGATTTTGGTGAAAAACGAAAATCATGGTTTTGGAAAACTGGCTGGACTCAATCCTCACAAATGCCTTCAAAGTGATGTGGGAGAAGTTTGGGATCAAAAGGAATTGATTTTGGCATGGTTGGTGCATAGCCAAATTCCATGATTTTGGTGTTTTGGCTTGATTTTGTGGCTTGGTGGTGATTTTGGTGAAAAACGAAAATCATGGTTTTGGAAAACTGGCTGGACTCAATCCTCACAAATGCCTTCAAAGTGATGTGGGAGAAGTTTGGGATCAAAAGGAATTGATCTTGACATGGTTGGTGCATAGCCAAGTTCATGATTTTGTGACTTGGTGGTGATTTTGGTGAAAAACGAAAATGTTGGTTTTGGAAAACTGGCTGGACTCAATCCTCACAAATGCCTCCAAAGTGATGTGGGAGAAGTTTGGGATCAAAAGGAATTGATATTGACATGGTTGGTGCATAGCCAAGTTCATGATTTTGGTGTTTTGGCTTGATTTTGTGGCTTGGTGGTGATTTTGGTGAAAAACGAAAATCATGGTTTTGGAAAACTGGCAGGACTCAATCCTCACAAATGCCTTCAAAGTGATGTGGGAGAAGTTTGGGATCAAAAGGAATTGATCTTGGCATGGTTGGTGCATAGCCAAGTTCCATGATTTTGGTGTTTTGGCTTGATTTTGTGGCTTGGTGGTGATTTTGGTGAAAAACGAAAATCATGGTTTTGGAAAAGTGGCTGGACTCAATCCTCACAAATGCCTTCAAAGTGATGTGGGAGAAGTTTGGGATCAAAAGGAATTGATCTTGGCATGGTTGGTGCATAGCCAAATTCCATGATTTTGGTGTTTTGGCTTGATTTTGTGGCTTGGTGGTGATTTTGGTGAAAAACGAAAATCATGGTTTTGGAAAACTGGCTGGACTCAATCCTCACAAATGCCTTCAAAGTGATGTGGGAGAAGTTTGGGATCAAAAGGAATTGATCTTGGCATGGTTGGTGCATAGCCAAATTCCATGATTTTGGTGTTTTGGCTTGATTTTGTGGCTTGGTGGTGATTTTGGTGAAAAACGAAAATCATGGTTTTGGAAAACTGGCTGGACTCAATCCTCACAAATGCCTTCAAAGTGATGTGGGAGAAGTTTGGGATCAAAAGGAATTGATCTTGACATGGTTGGTGCATAGCCAAGTTCATGATTTTGGATTTTTGGCTTGATTTTGTGGCTTGGTGGTGATTTTGGTGAAAAACGAAAATCATGGTTTTGGAAAACTGGCTGGACTCAATCCTCACAAATGCCTCCAAAGTGATGTGGGAGAAGTTTGGGATCAAAAGGAATTGATCTTGGCATGGTTGGTGCATAGCCAACTTCCATGATTTTGGATTTTTGGCTTGATTTTGTGACTTGGTGGTGATTTTGGTGAAAAACGAAAATCATGGTTTTGGAAAAGTGGCTGGACTCAATCCTCACAAATGCCTTCAAAGTGTTGTGGGAGAAGTTTGGGAGCAAAAGGAATTGATCTTGGCATGGTTGGTGCATAGCCAAGTTCCATGATTTTGGATTTTTGGCTTGATTTTGTGACTTGGTGGTGATTTTGGTGAAAAACGAAAATCATGGTTTTGGAAAACTGGCTGGACTCAATCCTCACAAATGCCTTCAAAGTGATGTGGGAGAAGTTTGGGAGCAAAAGGAATTGATCTTGGCATGGTTGGTGCATAGCCAAGTTCCATGATTTTGGATTTTTGGCTTGATTTTGTGACTTGGTGGTGATTTTGGTGAAAAACGAAAATCATGGTTTTGGAAAACTGGCTGGACTCAATCCTCACAAATGCCTTCAAAGTGATGTGGGAGAAGTTTGGGATCAAAAGGAATTGATCTTGACATGGTTGGTGCATAGCCAAGTTCATGATTTTGGATTTTTGGCTTGATTTTGTGGCTTGGTGGTGATTTTGGTGAAAAACGAAAATCATGGTTTTGGAAAAGTGGCTGGACTCAATCCTCACAAATGCCTTCAAAGTGATGTGGGAGAAGTATGGGATCAAAAGGAATTGATCTTGGCATGGTTGGTGCATAGCCAACTTCCATGATTTTGGATTTTTGGCTTGATTTTGTGACTTGGTGGTGATTTTGGTGAAAAACGAAAATCATGGTTTTGGAAAAGTGGCTGGACTCAATCCTCACAAATGCCTTCAAAGTGATGTGGGAGAAGTTTGGGAGCAAAAGGAATTGATCTTGGCATGGTTGGTGCATAGCCAAGTTCCATGATTTTGGATTTTTGGCTTGATTTTGTGACTTGGTGGTGATTTTGGTGAAAAACGAAAATCATGGTTTTGGAAAAGTGGCTGGACTCAATCCTCACAAATGCCTTCAAAGTGATGTGGGAGAAGTTTGGGAGCAAAAGGAATTGATCTTGGCATGGTTGGTGCATAGCCAAGTTCCATGATTTTGGATTTTTGGCTTGATTTTGTGACTTGGTGGTGATTTTGGTGAAAAACGAAAATCATGGTTTTGGAAAACTGGCTGGACTCAATCCTCACAAATGCCTTCAAAGTGATGTGGGAGAAGTTTGGGAGCAAAAGGAATTGATCTTGGCATGGTTGGTGCATAGCCAAGTTCCATGATTTTGGATTTTTGGCTTGATTTTGTGACTTGGTGGTGATTTTGGTGAAAAACGAAAATCATGGTTTTGGAAAACTGGCTGGACTCAATCCTCACAAATGCCTTCAAAGTGATGTGGGAGAAGTTTGGGATCAAAAGGAATTGATCTTGACATGGTTGGTGCATAGCCAAGTTCATGATTTTGGATTTTTGGCTTGATTTTGTGGCTTGGTGGTGATTTTGGTGAAAAACGAAAATCATGGTTTTGGAAAAGTGGCTGGACTCAATCCTCACAAATGCCTTCAAAGTGATGTGGGAGAAGTATGGGATCAAAAGGAATTGATCTTGGCATGGTTGGTGCATAGCCAACTTCCATGATTTTGGATTTTTGGCTTGATTTTGTGACTTGGTGGTGATTTTGGTGAAAAACGAAAATCATGGTTTTGGAAAAGTGGCTGGACTCAATCCTCACAAATGCCTTCAAAGTGATGTGGGAGAAGTTTGGGAGCAAAAGGAATTGATCTTGGCATGGTTGGTGCATAGCCAAGTTCCATGATTTTGGATATTTGGCTTGATTTTGTGACTTGGTGGTGATTTTGGTGAAAAACGAAAATCATGGTTTTGGAAAAGTGGCTGGACTCAATCCTCACAAATGCCTTCAAAGTGATGTGGGAGAAGTTTGGGAGCAAAAGGAATTGATCTTGGCATGGTTGGTGCATAGCCAAGTTCCATGATTTTGGATTTTTGGCTTGATTTTGTGACTTGGTGGTGATTTTGGTGAAAAACGAAAATCATGGTTTTGGAAAACTGGCTGGACTCAATCCTCACAAATGCCTTCAAAGTGATGTGGGAGAAGTTTGGGAGCAAAAGGAATTGATCTTGGCATGGTTGGTGCATAGCCAAGTTCCATGATTTTGGATATTTGGCTTGATTTTGTGACTTGGTGGTGATTTTGGTGAAAAACGAAAATCATGGTTTTGGAAAAGTGGCTGGACTCAATCCTCACAAATGCCTTCAAAGTGATGTGGGAGAAGTATGGGATCAAAAGGAATTGATCTTGGCATGGTTGGTGCATAGCCAACTTCCATGATTTTGGATTTTTGGCTTGATTTTGTG
>NC_143503.1:1070000-1080000 GCF_051622355.1 Phaseolus vulgaris | reverse complement strand
TGGTGATTTTGGTGAAAAACGAAAATCATGGTTTTGGAAAACTGGCAGGACTCAATCCTCACAAATGCCTTCAAAGTGATGTGGGAGAAGTTTGGGATCAAAAGGAATTGATCTTGGCATGGTTGGTGCATAGCCAAGTTCCATGATTTTGGTGTTTTGGCTTGATTTTGTGGCTTGGTGGTGATTTTGGTGAAAAACGAAAATCATGGTTTTGGAAAACTGGCAGGACTCAATCCTCACAAATGTCTTCAAAGTGATGTGGGAGAAGTTTGGGATCAAAAGGAATTGATCTTGGCATGGTTGGTGCATAGCCAAGTTCCATGATTTTGGTGTTTTGGCTTGATTTTGTGGCTTGGTGGTGATTTTGGTGAAAAACGAAAATCATGGTTTTGGAAAAGTGGCTGGACTCAATCCTCACAAATGCCTTCAAAGTGATGTGGGAGAAGTTTGGGATCAAAAGGAATTGATCTTGGCATGGTTGGTGCATAGCCAAATTCCATGATTTTGGTGTTTTGGCTTGATTTTGTGGCTTGGTGGTGATTTTGGTGAAAAACGAAAATCATGGTTTTGGAAAACTGGCTGGACTCAATCCTCACAAATGCCTTCAAAGTGATGTGGGAGATGTTTGGGATCAAAAGGAATTGATCTTGGCATGGTTGGTGCATAGCCAAATTCCATGATTTTGGTGTTTTGGCTTGATTTTGTGGCTTGGTGGTGATTTTGGTGAAAAACGAAAATCATGGTTTTGGAAAACTGGCTGGACTCAATCCTCACAAATGCCTTCAAAGTGATGTGGGAGAAGTTTGGGATCAAAAGGAATTGATCTTGACATGGTTGGTGCATAGCCAAGTTCATGATTTTGTGACTTGGTGGTGATTTTGGTGAAAAACGAAAATGTTGGTTTTGGAAAACTGGCTGGACTCAATCCTCACAAATGCCTCCAAAGTGATGTGGGAGAAGTTTGGGATCAAAAGGAATTGATATTGACATGGTTGGTGCATAGCCAAGTTCATGATTTTGGTGTTTTGGCTTGATTTTGTGGCTTGGTGGTGATTTTGGTGAAAAACGAAAATCATGGTTTTGGAAAACTGGCAGGACTCAATCCTCACAAATGCCTTCAAAGTGATGTGGGAGAAGTTTGGGATCAAAAGGAATTGATCTTGGCATGGTTGGTGCATAGCCAAGTTCCATGATTTTGGTGTTTTGGCTTGATTTTGTGGCTTGGTGGTGATTTTGGTGAAAAACGAAAATCATGGTTTTGGAAAACTGGCAGGACTCAATCCTCACAAATGTCTTCAAAGTGATGTGGGAGAAGTTTGGGATCAAAAGGAATTGATCTTGGCATGGTTGGTGCATAGCCAAGTTCCATGATTTTGGTGTTTTGGCTTGATTTTGTGGCTTGGTGGTGATTTTGGTGAAAAACGAAAATCATGGTTTTGGAAAAGTGGCTGGACTCAATCCTCACAAATGCCTTCAAAGTGATGTGGGAGAAGTTTGGGATCAAAAGGAATTGATCTTGGCATGGTTGGTGCATAGCCAAATTCCATGATTTTGGTGTTTTGGCTTGATTTTGTGGCTTGGTGGTGATTTTGGTGAAAAACGAAAATCATGGTTTTGGAAAACTGGCTGGACTCAATCCTCACAAATGCCTTCAAAGTGATGTGGGAGAAGTTTGGGATCAAAAGGAATTGATCTTGGCATGGTTGGTGCATAGCCAAATTCCATGATTTTGGTGTTTTGGCTTGATTTTGTGGCTTGGTGGTGATTTTGGTGAAAAACGAAAATCATGGTTTTGGAAAACTGGCTGGACTCAATCCTCACAAATGCCTTCAAAGTGATGTGGGAGAAGTTTGGGATCAAAAGGAATTGATCTTGACATGGTTGGTGCATAGCCAAGTTCATGATTTTGGATTTTTGGCTTGATTTTGTGGCTTGGTGGTGATTTTGGTGAAAAACGAAAATCATGGTTTTGGAAAACTGGCTGGACTCAATCCTCACAAATGCCTCCAAAGTGATGTGGGAGAAGTTTGGGATCAAAAGGAATTGATCTTGGCATGGTTGGTGCATAGCCAACTTCCATGATTTTGGATTTTTGGCTTGATTTTGTGACTTGGTGGTGATTTTGGTGAAAAACGAAAATCATGGTTTTGGAAAAGTGGCTGGACTCAATCCTCACAAATGCCTTCAAAGTGATGTGGGAGAAGTTTGGGAGCAAAAGGAATTGATCTTGGCATGGTTGGTGCATAGCCAAGTTCCATGATTTTGGATTTTTGGCTTGATTTTGTGACTTGGTGGTGATTTTGGTGAAAAACGAAAATCATGGTTTTGGAAAACTGGCTGGACTCAATCCTCACAAATGCCTTCAAAGTGATGTGGGAGAAGTATGGGATCAAAAGGAATTGATCTTGGCATGGTTGGTGCATAGCCAACTTCCATGATTTTGGATTTTTGGCTTGATTTTGTGACTTGGTGGTGATTTTGGTGAAAAACGAAAATCATGGTTTTGGAAAAGTGGCTGGACTCAATCCTCACAAATGCCTTCAAAGTGATGTGGGAGAAGTTTGGGAGCAAAAGGAATTGATCTTGGCATGGTTGGTGCATAGCCAAGTTCCATGATTTTGGATTTTTGGCTTGATTTTGTGACTTGGTGGTGATTTTGGTGAAAAACGAAAATCATGGTTTTGGAAAAGTGGCTGGACTCAATCCTCACAAATGCCTTCAAAGTGATGTGGGAGAAGTTTGGGAGCAAAAGGAATTGATCTTGGCATGGTTGGTGCATAGCCAAGTTCCATGATTTTGGATTTTTGGCTTGATTTTGTGACTTGGTGGTGATTTTGGTGAAAAACGAAAATCATGGTTTTGGAAAACTGGCAGGACTCAATCCTCACAAATGCCTTCAAAGTGATGTGGGAGAAGTTTGGGATCAAAAGGAATTGATCTTGGCATGGTTGGTGCATAGCCAAGTTCCATGATTTTGGTGTTTTGGCTTGATTTTGTGGCTTGGTGGTGATTTTGGTGAAAAACGAAAATCATGGTTTTGGAAAACTGGCAGGACTCAATCCTCACAAATGTCTTCAAAGTGATGTGGGAGAAGTTTGGGATCAAAAGGAATTGATCTTGGCATGGTTGGTGCATAGCCAAGTTCCATGATTTTGGTGTTTTGGCTTGATTTTGTGGCTTGGTGGTGATTTTGGTGAAAAACGAAAATCATGGTTTTGGAAAAGTGGCTGGACTCAATCCTCACAAATGCCTTCAAAGTGATGTGGGAGAAGTTTGGGATCAAAAGGAATTGATCTTGGCATGGTTGGTGCATAGCCAAATTCCATGATTTTGGTGTTTTGGCTTGATTTTGTGGCTTGGTGGTGATTTTGGTGAAAAACGAAAATCATGGTTTTGGAAAACTGGCTGGACTCAATCCTCACAAATGCCTTCAAAGTGATGTGGGAGATGTTTGGGATCAAAAGGAATTGATCTTGGCATGGTTGGTGCATAGCCAAATTCCATGATTTTGGTGTTTTGGCTTGATTTTGTGGCTTGGTGGTGATTTTGGTGAAAAACGAAAATCATGGTTTTGGAAAACTGGCTGGACTCAATCCTCACAAATGCCTTCAAAGTGATGTGGGAGAAGTTTGGGATCAAAAGGAATTGATCTTGACATGGTTGGTGCATAGCCAAGTTCATGATTTTGTGACTTGGTGGTGATTTTGGTGAAAAACGAAAATGTTGGTTTTGGAAAACTGGCTGGACTCAATCCTCACAAATGCCTCCAAAGTGATGTGGGAGAAGTTTGGGATCAAAAGGAATTGATATTGACATGGTTGGTGCATAGCCAAGTTCATGATTTTGGTGTTTTGGCTTGATTTTGTGGCTTGGTGGTGATTTTGGTGAAAAACGAAAATCATGGTTTTGGAAAACTGGCAGGACTCAATCCTCACAAATGCCTTCAAAGTGATGTGGGAGAAGTTTGGGATCAAAAGGAATTGATCTTGGCATGGTTGGTGCATAGCCAAGTTCCATGATTTTGGTGTTTTGGCTTGATTTTGTGGCTTGGTGGTGATTTTGGTGAAAAACGAAAATCATGGTTTTGGAAAACTGGCAGGACTCAATCCTCACAAATGCCTTCAAAGTGATGTGGGAGAAGTTTGGGATCAAAAGGAATTGATCTTGGCATGGTTGGTGCATAGCCAAGTTCCATGATTTTGGTGTTTTGGCTTGATTTTGTGGCTTGGTGGTGATTTTGGTGAAAAACGAAAATCATGGTTTTGGAAAAGTGGCTGGACTCAATCCTCACAAATGCCTTCAAAGTGATGTGGGAGAAGTTTGGGATCAAAAGGAATTGATCTTGGCATGGTTGGTGCATAGCCAAATTCCATGATTTTGGTGTTTTGGCTTGATTTTGTGGCTTGGTGGTGATTTTGGTGAAAAACGAAAATCATGGTTTTGGAAAACTGGCTGGACTCAATCCTCACAAATGCCTTCAAAGTGATGTGGGAGAAGTTTGGGATCAAAAGGAATTGATCTTGGCATGGTTGGTGCATAGCCAAATTCCATGATTTTGGTGTTTTGGCTTGATTTTGTGGCTTGGTGGTGATTTTGGTGAAAAACGAAAATCATGGTTTTGGAAAACTGGCTGGACTCAATCCTCACAAATGCCTTCAAAGTGATGTGGGAGAAGTTTGGGATCAAAAGGAATTGATCTTGACATGGTTGGTGCATAGCCAAGTTCATGATTTTGGATTTTTGGCTTGATTTTGTGGCTTGGTGGTGATTTTGGTGAAAAACGAAAATCATGGTTTTGGAAAACTGGCTGGACTCAATCCTCACAAATGCCTCCAAAGTGATGTGGGAGAAGTTTGGGATCAAAAGGAATTGATCTTGGCATGGTTGGTGCATAGCCAACTTCCATGATTTTGGATTTTTGGCTTGATTTTGTGACTTGGTGGTGATTTTGGTGAAAAACGAAAATCATGGTTTTGGAAAAGTGGCTGGACTCAATCCTCACAAATGCCTTCAAAGTGATGTGGGAGAAGTTTGGGAGCAAAAGGAATTGATCTTGGCATGGTTGGTGCATAGCCAAGTTCCATGATTTTGGATTTTTGGCTTGATTTTGTGACTTGGTGGTGATTTTGGTGAAAAACGAAAATCATGGTTTTGGAAAACTGGCTGGACTCAATCCTCACAAATGCCTTCAAAGTGATGTGGGAGAAGTATGGGATCAAAAGGAATTGATCTTGGCATGGTTGGTGCATAGCCAACTTCCATGATTTTGGATTTTTGGCTTGATTTTGTGACTTGGTGGTGATTTTGGTGAAAAACGAAAATCATGGTTTTGGAAAAGTGGCTGGACTCAATCCTCACAAATGCCTTCAAAGTGATGTGGGAGAAGTTTGGGAGCAAAAGGAATTGATCTTGGCATGGTTGGTGCATAGCCAAGTTCCATGATTTTGGATTTTTGGCTTGATTTTGTGACTTGGTGGTGATTTTGGTGAAAAACGAAAATCATGGTTTTGGAAAAGTGGCTGGACTCAATCCTCACAAATGCCTTCAAAGTGATGTGGGAGAAGTTTGGGAGCAAAAGGAATTGATCTTGGCATGGTTGGTGCATAGCCAAGTTCCATGATTTTGGATTTTTGGCTTGATTTTGTGACTTGGTGGTGATTTTGGTGAAAAACGAAAATCATGGTTTTGGAAAACTGGCTGGACTCAATCCTCACAAATGCCTTCAAAGTGATGTGGGAGAAGTATGGGATCAAAAGGAATTGATCTTGGCATGGTTGGTGCATAGCCAACTTCCATGATTTTGGATTTTTGGCTTGATTTTGTGACTTGGTGGTGATTTTGGTGAAAAACGAAAATCATGGTTTTGGAAAAGTGGCTGGACTCAATCCTCACAAATGCCTTCAAAGTGATGTGGGAGAAGTTTGGGAGCAAAAGGAATTGATCTTGGCATGGTTGGTGCATAGCCAAGTTCCATGATTTTGGATTTTTGGCTTGATTTTGTGACTTGGTGGTGATTTTGGTGAAAAACGAAAATCATGGTTTTGGAAAAGTGGCTGGACTCAATCCTCACAAATGCCTTCAAAGTGATGTGGGAGAAGTTTGGGAGCAAAAGGAATTGATCTTGGCATGGTTGGTGCATAGCCAAGTTCCATGATTTTGGATTTTTGGCTTGATTTTGTGACTTGGTGGTGATTTTGGTGAAAAACGAAAATCATGGTTTTGGAAAACTGGCTGGACTCAATCCTCACAAATGCCTTCAAAGTGATGTGGGAGAAGTTTGGGAGCAAAAGGAATTGATCTTGGCATGGTTGGTGCATAGCCAAGTTCCATGATTTTGGATTTTTGGCTTGATTTTGTGACTTGGTGGTGATTTTGGTGAAAAACGAAAATCATGGTTTTGGAAAACTGGCTGGACTCAATCCTCACAAATGCCTTCAAAGTGATGTGGGAGAAGTTTGGGATCAAAAGGAATTGATCTTGACATGGTTGGTGCATAGCCAAGTTCATGATTTTGGATTTTTGGCTTGATTTTGTGGCTTGGTGGTGATTTTGGTGAAAAACGAAAATCATGGTTTTGGAAAAGTGGCTGGACTCAATCCTCACAAATGCCTTCAAAGTGATGTGGGAGAAGTATGGGATCAAAAGGAATTGATCTTGGCATGGTTGGTGCATAGCCAACTTCCATGATTTTGGATTTTTGGCTTGATTTTGTGACTTGGTGGTGATTTTGGTGAAAAACGAAAATCATGGTTTTGGAAAAGTGGCTGGACTCAATCCTCACAAATGCCTTCAAAGTGATGTGGGAGAAGTTTGGGAGCAAAAGGAATTGATCTTGGCATGGTTGGTGCATAGCCAAGTTCCATGATTTTGGATTTTTGGCTTGATTTTGTGACTTGGTGGTGATTTTGGTGAAAAACGAAAATCATGGTTTTGGAAAACTGGCTGGACTCAATCCTCACAAATGCCTTCAAAGTGATGTGGGAGAAGTTTGGGATCAAAAGGAATTGATCTTGACATGGTTGGTGCATAGCCAAGTTCATGATTTTGGATTTTTGGCTTGATTTTGTGGCTTGGTGGTGATTTTGGTGAAAAACGAAAATCATGGTTTTGGAAAAGTGGCTGGACTCAATCCTCACAAATGCCTTCAAAGTGATGTGGGAGAAGTATGGGATCAAAAGGAATTGATCTTGGCATGGTTGGTGCATAGCCAACTTCCATGATTTTGGATTTTTGGCTTGATTTTGTGACTTGGTGGTGATTTTGGTGAAAAACGAAAATCATGGTTTTGGAAAAGTGGCTGGACTCAATCCTCACAAATGCCTTCAAAGTGATGTGGGAGAAGTTTGGGAGCAAAAGGAATTGATCTTGGCATGGTTGGTGCATAGCCAAGTTCCATGATTTTGGATTTTTGGCTTGATTTTGTGACTTGGTGGTGATTTTGGTGAAAAACGAAAATCATGGTTTTGGAAAACTGGCTGGACTCAATCCTCACAAATGCCTTCAAAGTGATGTGGGAGAAGTTTGGGAGCAAAAGGAATTGATCTTGGCATGGTTGGTGCATAGCCAAGTTCCATGATTTTGGATTTTTGGCTTGATTTTGTGACTTGGTGGTGATTTTGGTGAAAAACGAAAATCATGGTTTTGGAAAACTGGCTGGACTCAATCCTCACAAATGCCTTCAAAGTGATGTGGGAGAAGTTTGGGATCAAAAGGAATTGATCTTGACATGGTTGGTGCATAGCCAAGTTCATGATTTTGGATTTTTGGCTTGATTTTGTGGCTTGGTGGTGATTTTGGTGAAAAACGAAAATCATGGTTTTGGAAAACTGGCTGGACTCAATCCTCACAAATGTCTTCAAAGTGATGTGGGAGAAGTATGGGATCAAAAGGAATTGATCTTGGCATGGTTGGTGCATAGCCAACTTCCATGATTTTGGATTTTTGGCTTGATTTTGTGACTTGGTGGTGATTTTGGTGAAAAACGAAAATCATGGTTTTGGAAAAGTGGCTGGACTCAATCCTCAAAAATGCCTTCAAAGTGATGTGGGAGAAGTTTGGGATCAAAAGGAATTGATCTTGGCATGGTTGGTGCATAGCCAAGTTCCATGATTTTGGATTTTTGGCTTGATTTTGTGACTTGGTGGTGATTTTGGTGAAAAACGAAAATCATGGTTTTGGAAAACTGGCTGGACTCAATCCTCACAAATGCCTTCAAAGTGATGTGGGAGAAGTTTGGGAGCAAAAGGAATTGATCTTGGCATGGTTGGTGCATAGCCAAGTTCCATGATTTTGGATTTTTGGCTTGATTTTGTGACTTGGTGGTGATTTTGGTGAAAAACGAAAATCATGGTTTTGGAAAACTGGCTGGACTCAATCCTCACAAATGCCTTCAAAGTGATGTGGGAGAAGTTTGGGATCAAAAGGAATTGATCTTGACATGGTTGGTGCATAGCCAAGTTCATGATTTTGGATTTTTGGCTTGATTTTGTGGCTTGGTGGTGATTTTGGTGAAAAACGAAAATCATGGTTTTGGAAAACTGGCTGGACTCAATCCTCACAAATGCCTTCAAAGTGATGTGGGAGAAGTATGGGATCAAAAGGAATTGATCTTGGCATGGTTGGTGCATAGCCAACTTCCATGATTTTGGATTTTTGGCTTGATTTTGTGACTTGGTGGTGATTTTGGTGAAAAACGAAAATCATGGTTTTGGAAAAGTGGCTGGACTCAATCCTCAAAAATGCCTTCAAAGTGATGTGGGAGAAGTTTGGGAGCAAAAGGAATTGATCTTGGCATGGTTGGTGCATAGCCAAGTTCCATGATTTTGGATTTTTGGCTTGATTTTGTGACTTGGTGGTGATTTTGGTGAAAAACGAAAATCATGGTTTTGGAAAAGTGGCTGGACTCAATCCTCACAAATGCCTTCAAAGTGATGTGGGAGAAGTTTGGGAGCAAAAGGAATTGATCTTGGCATGGTTGGTGCATAGCCAAATTCCATGATTTTGGTGTTTTGGCTTGATTTTGTGGCTTGGTGGTGATTTTGGTGAAAAACGAAAATCATGGTTTTGGAAAACTGGCTGGACTCAATCCTCACAAATGCCTTCAAAGTGATGTGGGAGAAGTTTGGGATCAAAAGGAATTGATCTTGGCATGGTTGGTGCATAGCCAAATTCCATGATTTTGGTGTTTTGGCTTGATTTTGTGGCTTGGTGGTGATTTTGGTGAAAAACGAAAATCATGGTTTTGGAAAAGTGGCTGGACTCAATCCTCACAAATGCCTTCAAAGTGATGTGGGAGAAGTTTGGGATCAAAAGGAATTGATCTTGGCATGGTTGGTGCATAGCCAAGTTCCATGATTTTGGATTTTTGGCTTGATTTTGTGACTTGGTGGTGATTTTGGTGAAAAACGAAAATCATGGTTTTGGAAAAGTGGCTGGACTCAATTCTCACAAATGCCTTCAAAGTGATGTGGGAGAAGTTTGGGATCAAAAGGAATTGATCTTGGCATGGTTGGTGCATAGCCAAGTTCCATGATTTTGGATTTTTGGCTTGATTTTGTGACTTGGTGGTGATTTTGGTGAAAAACGAAAATCATGGTTTTGGAAAAGTGGCTGGACTCAATCCTCACAAATGCCTTCAAAGTGATGTGGGAGAAGTTTGGGATCAAAAGGAATTGATCTTGGCATGGTTGGTGCATAGCCAAGTTCCAAGATTTTGGTGTTTTGGCTTGATTTTGTGACTTGGTGGTGTGCCAAGAATCATGAAATTTTCAAAGTGGTGGTTTTTGAGTTTTGTTGGTTGGAAAGTGTCACAAATGCATGCAGAATGAGGTCTAGAAAGTTTGGTATCAAAACCAAGCCATCTTGATGTGGTTTTGAATTTTTGAAATGTTGGAAAATAGAGGGTTTTGAAAAAAATTCATGAAAATTCGAAACCTTGGCCAATCCTAACGAAACTTGGTGGGCACCTTCTTGATATTATTATGGGATGGACTGGAAAAAA
>NC_143503.1:1052500-1060000 GCF_051622355.1 Phaseolus vulgaris | reverse complement strand
ACAAATGCCTTCAAAGTGATTTGGGAGAAGTTTGGGATCAAAAGGAATTGATCTTGGCATGGTTGGTGCATAGCCAAGTTCCATGATTTTGGTGTTTTGGCTTGATTTTGTGGCTTGGTGGTGATTTTGGTGAAAAACGAAAATCATGGTTTTGGAAAAGTGGCTGGACTCAATCCTCACAAATGACTTCAAAGTGATGTGGGAGAAGTTTGGGATCAAAAGGAATTGATCTTGGCATGGTTGGTGCATAGCCAAATTCCATGATTTTGGTGTTTTGGCTTGATTTTGTGGCTTGGTGGTGATTTTGGTGAAAAACGAAAATCATGGTTTTGGAAAACTGGCTGGACTCAATCCTCACAAATGCCTTCAAAGTGATGTGGGAGAAGTTTGGGATCAAAAGGAATTGATCTTGGCATGGTTGGTGCATAGCCAAATTCCATGATTTTGGTGTTTTGGCTTGATTTTGTGGCTTGGTGGTGATTTTGGTGAAAAACGAAAATCATGGTTTTGGAAAACTGGCTGGACTCAATCCTCACAAATGCCTTCAAAGTGATGTGGGAGAAGTTTGGGATCAAAAGGAATTGATCTTGACATGGTTGGTGCATAGCCAAGTTCATGATTTTGGATTTTTGGCTTGATTTTGTGGCTTGGTGGTGATTTTGGTGAAAAACGAAAATCATGGTTTTGGAAAACTGGCTGGACTCAATCCTCACAAATGCCTCCAAAGTGATGTGGGAGAAGTTTGGGATCAAAAGGAATTGATCTTGGCATGGTTGGTGCATAGCCAACTTCCATGATTTTGGATTTTTGGCTTGATTTTGTGACTTGGTGGTGATTTTGGTGAAAAACGAAAATCATGGTTTTGGAAAAGTGGCTGGACTCAATCCTCACAAATGCCTTCAAAGTGATGTGGGAGAAGTTTGGGAGCAAAAGGAATTGATCTTGGCATGGTTGGTGCATAGCCAAGTTCCATGATTTTGGATTTTTGGCTTGATTTTGTGACTTGGTGGTGATTTTGGTGAAAAACGAAAATCATGGTTTTGGAAAAGTGGCAGGACTCAATCCTCACAAATGCCTTCAAAGTGATGTGGGAGAAGTTTGGGAGCAAAAGGAATTGATCTTGGCATGGTTGGTGCATAGCCAAGTTCCATGATTTTGGATTTTTGGCTTGATTTTGTGACTTGGTGGTGATTTTGGTGAAAAACGAAAATCATGGTTTTGGAAAACTGGCTGGACTCAATCCTCACAAATGCCTTCAAAGTGATGTGGGAGAAGTTTGGGATCAAAAGGAATTGATCTTGACATGGTTGGTGCATAGCCAAGTTCATGATTTTGGATTTTTGGCTTGATTTTGTGGCTTGGTGGTGATTTTGGTGAAAAACGAAAATCATGGTTTTGGAAAACTGGCTGGACTCAATCCTCACAAATGCCTTCAAAGTGATGTGGGAGAAGTATGGGATCAAAAGGAATTGATCTTGGCATGGTTGGTGCATAGCCAAGTTCCATGATTTTGGATTTTTGGCTTGATTTTGTGACTTGGTGGTGATTTTGGTGAAAAACGAAAATCATGGTTTTGGAAAAGTGGCTGGACTCAATCCTCACAAATGCCTTCAAAGTGATGTGGGAGAAGTTTGGGAGCAAAAGGAATTGATCTTGGCATGGTTGGTGCATAGCCAATTTCCATGATTTTGGATTTTTGGCTTGATTTTGTGACTTGGTGGTGATTTTGGTGAAAAACGAAAATCATGGTTTTGGAAAAGTGGCTGGACTCAATCCTCACAAATGCCTTCAAAGTGATGTGGGAGAAGTTTGGGAGCAAAAGGAATTGATCTTGGCATGGTTGGTGCATAGCCAAGTTCCATGATTTTGGATTTTTGGCTTGATTTTGTGACTTGGTGGTGATTTTGGTGAAAAACGAAAATCATGGTTTTGGAAAACTGGCTGGACTCAATCCTCACAAATGCCTTCAAAGTGATGTGGGAGAAGTTTGGGAGCAAAAGGAATTGATCTTGGCATGGTTGGTGCATAGCCAAGTTCCATGATTTTGGATTTTTGGCTTGATTTTGTGACTTGGTGGTGATTTTGGTGAAAAACGAAAATCATGGTTTTGGAAAACTGGCTGGACTCAATCCTCACAAATGCCTTCAAAGTGATGTGGGAGAAGTTTGGGATCAAAAGGAATTGATCTTGACATGGTTGGTGCATAGCCAAGTTCATGATTTTGGATTTTTGGCTTGATTTTGTGGCTTGGTGGTGATTTTGGTGAAAAACGAAAATCATGGTTTTGGAAAAGTGGCTGGACTCAATCCTCACAAATGCCTTCAAAGTGATGTGGGAGAAGTATGGGATCAAAAGGAATTGATCTTGGCATGGTTGGTGCATAGCCAACTTCCATGATTTTGGATTTTTGGCTTGATTTTGTGACTTGGTGGTGATTTTGGTGAAAAACGAAAATCATGGTTTTGGAAAAGTGGCTGGACTCAATCCTCACAAATGCCTTCAAAGTGATGTGGGAGAAGTTTGGGAGCAAAAGGAATTGATCTTGGCATGGTTGGTGCATAGCCAAGTTCCATGATTTTGGATTTTTGGCTTGATTTTGTGGCTTGGTGGTGATTTTGGTGAAAAACGAAAATCATTGTTTTGGAAAACTGGCAGGACTCAATCCTCACAAATGCCTTCAAAGTGATTTGGGAGAAGTTTGGGATCAAAAGGAATTGATCTTGGCATGGTTGGTGCATAGCCAAGTTCCATGATTTTGGTGTTTTGGCTTGATTTTGTGGCTTGGTGGTGATTTTGGTGAAAAACGAAAATCATGGTTTTGGAAAAGTGGCTGGACTCAATCCTCACAAATGACTTCAAAGTGATGTGGGAGAAGTTTGGGATCAAAAGGAATTGATCTTGGCATGGTTGGTGCATAGCCAAATTCCATGATTTTGGTGTTTTGGCTTGATTTTGTGGCTTGGTGGTGATTTTGGTGAAAAACGAAAATCATGGTTTTGGAAAACTGGCTGGACTCAATCCTCACAAATGCCTTCAAAGTGATGTGGGAGAAGTTTGGGATCAAAAGGAATTGATCTTGGCATGGTTGGTGCATAGCCAAATTCCATGATTTTGGTGTTTTGGCTTGATTTTGTGGCTTGGTGGTGATTTTGGTGAAAAACGAAAATCATGGTTTTGGAAAACTGGCTGGACTCAATCCTCACAAATGCCTTCAAAGTGATGTGGGAGAAGTTTGGGATCAAAAGGAATTGATCTTGACATGGTTGGTGCATAGCCAAGTTCATGATTTTGGATTTTTGGCTTGATTTTGTGGCTTGGTGGTGATTTTGGTGAAAAACGAAAATCATGGTTTTGGAAAACTGGCTGGACTCAATCCTCACAAATGCCTCCAAAGTGATGTGGGAGAAGTTTGGGATCAAAAGGAATTGATCTTGGCATGGTTGGTGCATAGCCAACTTCCATGATTTTGGATTTTTGGCTTGATTTTGTGACTTGGTGGTGATTTTGGTGAAAAACGAAAATCATGGTTTTGGAAAAGTGGCTGGACTCAATCCTCACAAATGCCTTCAAAGTGATGTGGGAGAAGTTTGGGAGCAAAAGGAATTGATCTTGGCATGGTTGGTGCATAGCCAAGTTCCATGATTTTGGATTTTTGGCTTGATTTTGTGACTTGGTGGTGATTTTGGTGAAAAACGAAAATCATGGTTTTGGAAAAGTGGCAGGACTCAATCCTCACAAATGCCTTCAAAGTGATGTGGGAGAAGTTTGGGAGCAAAAGGAATTGATCTTGGCATGGTTGGTGCATAGCCAAGTTCCATGATTTTGGATTTTTGGCTTGATTTTGTGACTTGGTGGTGATTTTGGTGAAAAACGAAAATCATGGTTTTGGAAAACTGGCTGGACTCAATCCTCACAAATGCCTTCAAAGTGATGTGGGAGAAGTTTGGGATCAAAAGGAATTGATCTTGACATGGTTGGTGCATAGCCAAGTTCATGATTTTGGATTTTTGGCTTGATTTTGTGGCTTGGTGGTGATTTTGGTGAAAAACGAAAATCATGGTTTTGGAAAACTGGCTGGACTCAATCCTCACAAATGCCTTCAAAGTGATGTGGGAGAAGTATGGGATCAAAAGGAATTGATCTTGGCATGGTTGGTGCATAGCCAAGTTCCATGATTTTGGATTTTTGGCTTGATTTTGTGACTTGGTGGTGATTTTGGTGAAAAACGAAAATCATGGTTTTGGAAAAGTGGCTGGACTCAATCCTCACAAATGCCTTCAAAGTGATGTGGGAGAAGTTTGGGAGCAAAAGGAATTGATCTTGGCATGGTTGGTGCATAGCCAATTTCCATGATTTTGGATTTTTGGCTTGATTTTGTGACTTGGTGGTGATTTTGGTGAAAAACGAAAATCATGGTTTTGGAAAAGTGGCTGGACTCAATCCTCACAAATGCCTTCAAAGTGATGTGGGAGAAGTTTGGGAGCAAAAGGAATTGATCTTGGCATGGTTGGTGCATAGCCAAGTTCCATGATTTTGGATTTTTGGCTTGATTTTGTGACTTGGTGGTGATTTTGGTGAAAAACGAAAATCATGGTTTTGGAAAACTGGCTGGACTCAATCCTCACAAATGCCTTCAAAGTGATGTGGGAGAAGTTTGGGAGCAAAAGGAATTGATCTTGGCATGGTTGGTGCATAGCCAAGTTCCATGATTTTGGATTTTTGGCTTGATTTTGTGACTTGGTGGTGATTTTGGTGAAAAACGAAAATCATGGTTTTGGAAAACTGGCTGGACTCAATCCTCACAAATGCCTTCAAAGTGATGTGGGAGAAGTTTGGGATCAAAAGGAATTGATCTTGACATGGTTGGTGCATAGCCAAGTTCATGATTTTGGATTTTTGGCTTGATTTTGTGGCTTGGTGGTGATTTTGGTGAAAAACGAAAATCATGGTTTTGGAAAAGTGGCTGGACTCAATCCTCACAAATGCCTTCAAAGTGATGTGGGAGAAGTATGGGATCAAAAGGAATTGATCTTGGCATGGTTGGTGCATAGCCAACTTCCATGATTTTGGATTTTTGGCTTGATTTTGTGACTTGGTGGTGATTTTGGTGAAAAACGAAAATCATGGTTTTGGAAAAGTGGCTGGACTCAATCCTCACAAATGCCTTCAAAGTGATGTGGGAGAAGTTTGGGAGCAAAAGGAATTGATCTTGGCATGGTTGGTGCATAGCCAAGTTCCATGATTTTGGATTTTTGGCTTGATTTTGTGACTTGGTGGTGATTTTGGTGAAAAACGAAAATCATGGTTTTGGAAAACTGGCTGGACTCAATCCTCACAAATGCCTTCAAAGTGATGTGGGAGAAGTTTGGGATCAAAAGGAATTGATCTTGACATGGTTGGTGCATAGCCAAGTTCATGATTTTGGATTTTTGGCTTGATTTTGTGGCTTGGTGGTGATTTTGGTGAAAAACGAAAATCATGGTTTTGGAAAAGTGGCTGGACTCAATCCTCACAAATGCCTTCAAAGTGATGTGGGAGAAGTTTGGGATCAAAATGAATTGATCTTGGCATGGTTGGTGCATAGCCAAGTTCCATGATTTTGGATTTTTGGCTTGATTTTGTGACTTGGTGGTGATTTTGGTGAAAAACGAAAATCATGGTTTTGGAAAAGTGGCTGGACTCAATCCTCACAAATGCCTTCAAAGTGATGTGGGAGAAGTTTGGGATCAAAAGGAATTGATCTTGGCATGGTTGGTGCATAGCCAAGTTCCATGATTTTGGATTTTTGGCTTGATTTTGTGACTTGGTGGTGATTTTGGTGAAAAACGAAAATCATGGTTTTGGAAAAGTGGCTGGACTCAATTCTCACAAATGCCTTCAAAGTGATGTGGGAGAAGTTTGGGATCAAAAGGAATTGATCTTGGCATGGTTGGTGCATAGCCAAGTTCCATGATTTTGGATTTTTGGCTTGATTTTGTGACTTGGTGGTGATTTTGGTGAAAAACGAAAATCATGGTTTTGGAAAACTGGCTGGACTCAATCCTCACAAATGCCTTCAAAGTGATGTGGGAGAAGTTTGGGATCAAAAGGAATTGATCTTGGCATGGTTGGTGCATAGCCAAGTTCCAAGATTTTGGTGTTTTGGCTTGATTTTGTGACTTGGTGGTGTGCCAAGAATCATGAAATTTTCAAAGTGGTGGTTTTTGAGTTTTGTTGGTTGGAAAGTGTCACAAATGCATGCAGAATGAGGTCTAGAAAGTTTGGTATCAAAACCAAGCCATCTTGATGTGGTTTTGAATTTTTGAAATGTTGGAAAATAGAGGGTTTTGAAAAAAATTCATGAAAATTCGAAACCTTGGCCAATCCTAACGAAACTTGGTGGGCACCTTCTTGATATTATTATGGGATGGACTGGAAAAAATCACGCAAAAATACGGTGTCTAGATACGTTTTTCCATTTTTCCCGATTTTCCACATTTCGGGTCTTTGGAAAAATAAAAAAAATACTTCCCCATGTCGAAAAATTCTAATTTTTTGCAGGCAATGTTGTACCATTTTTATGAGGATCCCTGCAAAAAATCTCGTGAAAATTCGTTCTCTAGGTCCCAAAACAGAACTTATGTCTACTCAAAAAAAGTGTATCTACTTGTACAAAAGTGGCTTTTGCATATTTAGCTATTATAGGGGGGGGGTGTTCCTCAATGCAGCCAGCTCTTGCACCATGGAAAATTCTGGTGCGGTCCCTTCATTCCCCCCTGTTTTGGCTTGCTTTGTGGTGGGGCAAGTCAAAACGCCCACACATGGGTGATCCACCAACTTGGGTTGGTGTCACCCGTTGTGGGCGGCGGCATGGTGGTGGCCGCCGTCGGTTCCGGCCGACTGACCCGGTGGGAAAAAATGTGAATCTGTTATGTGGATTTGTGGCACGCTGGTGGGATTTTCGTTGTGTGGCTCATTTCTAGACTTGTGAGCATCACGAAGGGGGTATGGCTTCCAACCGTTCGCGGGGAAGGGGCCATCATGTCTGGCTTGCTGCCGGCCGGGGGGGTAATGTCATCAGTCAGCGTCCGCTTGGGCTCACATTTGTGCTGGTTACGCCCAGGGTCATGTGGTTGATATTGAGGGCTTTATTACTCTCGGTCCAGTAGCGCGCGGCCACCACAGGGAAGGCACGGCCTCATCCGCGTGGCTTCTCCCTCACGAGCATCTTGGCGATCCGCCATGGTGGTCGTGCTGGAGAAGAAGCACGGATGAGACGGGTTGGAACTGTGGCCCGGTGCGATCGGGGAAGATTTGTGCCACGCAAATCGTTGGGTGGCTTATTCGAAGACTTGTGAGCATCACGAAGGGGGTATGGCTTCCAACCGTTCGCGGGGAAGGGGCCATCATGTCTGGCTTGCTGCCGGGCGGGGGGGAGTAATGTCATCAGTCAGCGTCCGCTTGGGCTCACATTTGTGCTGGTTACGCCCAGGGTCACGTGGTTGATATGAGGGCTTTATT
>NC_143503.1:1035000-1042500 GCF_051622355.1 Phaseolus vulgaris | reverse complement strand
AATTGATCTTGGCATGGTTGGTGCATAGCCAACTTCCATGATTTTGGATTTTTGGCTTGATTTTGTGACTTGGTGGTGATTTTGGTGAAAAACGAAAATCATGGTTTTGGAAAAGTGGCTGGACTCAATCCTCACAAATGCCTTCAAAGTGATGTGGGAGAAGTTTGGGAGCAAAAGGAATTGATCTTGGCATGGTTGGTGCATAGCCAAGTTCCATGATTTTGGATTTTTGGCTTGATTTTGTGACTTGGTGGTGATTTTGGTGAAAAACGAAAATCATGGTTTTGGAAAACTGGCTGGACTCAATCCTCACAAATGCCTTCAAAGTGATGTGGGAGAAGTTTGGGAGCAAAAGGAATTGATCTTGGCATGGTTGGTGCATAGCCAAGTTCCATGATTTTGGATTTTTGGCTTGATTTTGTGACTTGGTGGTGATTTTGGTGAAAAACGAAAATCATAGTTTTGGAAAACTGGCTGGACTCAATCCTCACAAATGCCTTCAAAGTGATGTGGGAGAAGTTTGGGATCAAAAGGAATTGATCTTGACATGGTTGGTGCATAGCCAAGTTCATGATTTTGGATTTTTGGCTTGATTTTGTGGCTTGGTGGTGATTTTGGTGAAAAACGAAAATCATGGTTTTGGAAAAGTGGCTGGACTCAATCCTCACAAATGCCTTCAAAGTGATGTTGGAGAAGTATGGGATCAAAAGGAATTGATCTTGGCATGGTTGGTGCATAGCCAACTTCCATGATTTTGGATTTTTGGCTTGATTTTGTGACTTGGTGGTGATTTTGGTGAAAAACGAAAATCATGGTTTTGGAAAAGTGGCTGGACTCAATCCTCACAAATGCCTTCAAAGTGATGTGGGAGAAGTTTGGGAGCAAAAGGAATTGATCTTGGCATGGTTGGTGCATAGCCAAGTTCCATGATTTTGGATTTTTGGCTTGATTTTGTGACTTGGTGGTGATTTTGGTGAAAAACGAAAATCATGGTTTTGGAAAAGTGGCTGGACTCAATCCTCACAAATGCCTTCAAAGTGATGTGGGAGAAGTTTGGGAGCAAAAGGAATTGATCTTGGCATGGTTGGTGCATAGCCAAGTTCCATGATTTTGGATTTTTGGCTTGATTTTGTGACTTGGTGGTGATTTTGGTGAAAAACGAAAATCATGGTTTTGGAAAACTGGCTGGACTCAATCCTCACAAATGCCTTCAAAGTGATGTGGGAGAAGTTTGGGAGCAAAAGGAATTGATCTTGGCATGGTTGGTGCATAGCCAAGTTCCATGATTTTGGATTTTTGGCTTGATTTTGTGACTTGGTGGTGATTTTGGTGAAAAACGAAAATCATGGTTTTGGAAAACTGGCTGGACTCAATCCTCACAAATGCCTTCAAAGTGATGTGGGAGAAGTTTGGGATCAAAAGGAATTGATCTTGACATGGTTGGTGCATAGCCAAGTTCATGATTTTGGATTTTTGGCTTGATTTTGTGGCTTGGTGGTGATTTTGGTGAAAAACGAAAATCATGGTTTTGGAAAAGTGGCTGGACTCAATCCTCACAAATGCCTTCAAAGTGATGTGGGAGAAGTATGGGATCAAAAGGAATTGATCTTGGCATGGTTGGTGCATAGCCAACTTCCATGATTTTGGATTTTTGGCTTGATTTTGTGACTTGGTGGTGATTTTGGTGAAAAACGAAAATCATGGTTTTGGAAAAGTGGCTGGACTCAATCCTCACAAATGCCTTCAAAGTGATGTGGGAGAAGTTTGGGAGCAAAAGGAATTGATCTTGGCATGGTTGGTGCATAGCCAAGTTCCATGATTTTGGATTTTTGGCTTGATTTTGTGACTTGGTGGTGATTTTGGTGAAAAACGAAAATCATGGTTTTGGAAAAGTGGCTGGACTCAATCCTCACAAATGCCTTCAAAGTGATGTGGGAGAAGTTTGGGAGCAAAAGGAATTGATCTTGGCATGGTTGGTGCATAGCCAAGTTCCATGATTTTGGATTTTTGGCTTGATTTTGTGACTTGGTGGTGATTTTGGTGAAAAACGAAAATCATGGTTTTGGAAAACTGGCTGGACTCAATCCTCACAAATGCCTTCAAAGTGATGTGGGAGAAGTTTGGGAGCAAAAGGAATTGATCTTGGCATGGTTGGTGCATAGCCAAGTTCCATGATTTTGGATTTTTGGCTTGATTTTGTGACTTGGTGGTGATTTTGGTGAAAAACGAAAATCATGGTTTTGGAAAACTGGCTGGACTCAATCCTCACAAATGCCTTCAAAGTGATGTGGGAGAAGTTTGGGATCAAAAGGAATTGATCTTGACATGGTTGGTGCATAGCCAAGTTCATGATTTTGGATTTTTGGCTTGATTTTGTGGCTTGGTGGTGATTTTGGTGAAAAACGAAAATCATGGTTTTGGAAAAGTGGCTGGACTCAATCCTCACAAATGCCTTCAAAGTGATGTGGGAGAAGTATGGGATCAAAAGGAATTGATCTTGGCATGGTTGGTGCATAGCCAACTTCCATGATTTTGGATTTTTGGCTTGATTTTGTGACTTGGTGGTGATTTTGGTGAAAAACGAAAATCATGGTTTTGGAAAAGTGGCTGGACTCAATCCTCACAAATGCCTTCAAAGTGATGTGGGAGAAGTTTGGGAGCAAAAGGAATTGATCTTGGCATGGTTGGTGCATAGCCAAGTTCCATGATTTTGGATTTTTGGCTTGATTTTGTGACTTGGTGGTGATTTTGGTGAAAAACGAAAATCATGGTTTTGGAAAACTGGCTGGACTCAATCCTCACAAATGCCTTCAAAGTGATGTGGGAGAAGTTTGGGAGCAAAAGGAATTGATCTTGGCATGGTTGGTGCATAGCCAAGTTCCATGATTTTGGATTTTTGGCTTGATTTTGTGACTTGGTGGTGATTTTGGTGAAAAACGAAAATCATGGTTTTGGAAAAGTGGCTGGACTCAATCCTCACAAATGCCTTCAAAATGATGTGGGAGAAGTTTGGGATCAAAAGGAATTGATCTTGACATGGTTGGTGCATAGCCAAGTTCATGATTTTGGATTTTTGGCTTGATTTTGTGGCTTGGTGGTGATTTTGGTGAAAAACGAAAATCATGGTTTTGGAAAAGTGGCTGGACTCAATCCTCACAAATGCCTCCAAAGTGATGTGGGAGAAGTTTGGGATCAAAAGGAATTGATCTTGGCATGGTTGGTGCATAGCCAACTTCCATGATTTTGGATTTTTGGCTTGATTTTGTGACTTGGTGGTGATTTTGGTGAAAAACGAAAATCATGGTTTTGGAAAAGTGGCTGGACTCAATCCTCACAAATGCCTTCAAAGTGATGTGGGAGAAGTTTGGGAGCAAAAGGAATTGATCTTGGCATGGTTGGTGCATAGCCAAGTTCCATGATTTTGGATTTTTGGCTTGATTTTGTGACTTGGTGGTGATTTTGGTGAAAAACGAAAATCATGGTTTTGGAAAACTGGCTGGACTCAATCCTCACAAATGCCTTCAAAGTGATGTGGGAGAAGTTTGGGAGCAAAAGGAATTGATCTTGGCATGGTTGGTGCATAGCCAAGTTCCATGATTTTGGATTTTTGGCTTGATTTTGTGACTTGGTGGTGATTTTGGTGAAAAACGAAAATCATGGTTTTGGAAAACTGGCTGGACTCAATCCTCACAAATGCCTTCAAAGTGATGTGGGAGAAGTTTGGGATCAAAAGGAATTGATCTTGACATGGTTGGTGCATAGCCAAGTTCATGATTTTGGATTTTTGGCTTGATTTTGTGGCTTGGTGGTGATTTTGGTGAAAAACGAAAATCATGGTTTTGGAAAAGTGGCTGGACTCAATCCTCACAAATGCCTTCAAAGTGATGTGGGAGAAGTATGGGATCAAAAGGAATTGATCTTGGCATGGTTGGTGCATAGCCAACTTCCATGATTTTGGATTTTTGGCTTGATTTTGTGACTTGGTGGTGATTTTGGTGAAAAACGAAAATCATGGTTTTGGAAAAGTGGCTGGACTCAATCCTCACAAATGCCTTCAAAGTGATGTGGGAGAAGTTTGGGAGCAAAAGGAATTGATCTTGGCATGGTTGGTGCATAGCCAAGTTCCATGATTTTGGATTTTTGGCTTGATTTTGTGACTTGGTGGTGATTTTGGTGAAAAACGAAAATCATGGTTTTGGAAAACTGGCTGGACTCAATCCTCACAAATGCCTTCAAAGTGATGTGGGAGAAGTTTGGGATCAAAAGGAATTGATCTTGACATGGTTGGTGCATAGCCAAGTTCATGATTTTGGATTTTTGGCTTGATTTTGTGGCTTGGTGGTGATTTTGGTGAAAAACGAAAATCATGGTTTTGGAAAAGTGGCTGGACTCAATCCTCACAAATGCCTTCAAAGTGATGTGGGAGAAGTTTGGGATCAAAATGAATTGATCTTGGCATGGTTGGTGCATAGCCAAGTTCCATGATTTTGGATTTTTGGCTTGATTTTGTGACTTGGTGGTGATTTTGGTGAAAAACGAAAATCATGGTTTTGGAAAAGTGGCTGGACTCAATCCTCACAAATGCCTTCAAAGTGATGTGGGAGAAGTTTGGGATCAAAAGGAATTGATCTTGGCATGGTTGGTGCATAGCCAAGTTCCATGATTTTGGATTTTTGGCTTGATTTTGTGACTTGGTGGTGATTTTGGTGAAAAACGAAAATCATGGTTTTGGAAAAGTGGCTGGACTCAATTCTCACAAATGCCTTCAAAGTGATGTGGGAGAGGTTTGGGATCAAAAGGAATTGATCTTGGCATGGTTGGTGCATAGCCAAGTTCCATGATTTTGGATTTTTGGCTTGATTTTGTGACTTGGTGGTGATTTTGGTGAAAAACGAAAATCATGGTTTTGGAAAAGTGGCTGGACTCAATCCTCACAAATGCCTTCAAAGTGATGTGGGAGAAGTTTGGGATCAAAAGGAATTGATCTTGGCATGGTTGGTGCATAGCCAAGTTCCAAGATTTTGGTGTTTTGGCTTGATTTTGTGACTTGGTGGTGATTTTGGTGAAAAACGAAAATCATGGTTTTGGAAAACTGGCTGGACTCAATCCTCACAAATGCCTTCAAAGTGATGTGGGAGAAGTTTGGGATCAAAAGGAATTGATCTTGACATGGTTGGTGCATAGCCAAGTTCATGATTTTGGATTTTTGGCTTGATTTTGTGGCTTGGTGGTGATTTTGGTGAAAAACGAAAATCATGGTTTTGGAAAAGTGGCTGGACTCAATCCTCACAAATGCCTTCAAAGTGATGTGGGAGAAGTTTGGGATCAAAATGAATTGATCTTGGCATGGTTGGTGCATAGCCAAGTTCCATGATTTTGGATTTTTGGCTTGATTTTGTGACTTGGTGGTGATTTTGGTGAAAAACGAAAATCATGGTTTTGGAAAAGTGGCTGGACTCAATCCTCACAAATGCCTTCAAAGTGATGTGGGAGAAGTTTGGGATCAAAAGGAATTGATCTTGGCATGGTTGGTGCATAGCCAAGTTCCATGATTTTGGATTTTTGGCTTGATTTTGTGACTTGGTGGTGATTTTGGTGAAAAACGAAAATCATGGTTTTGGAAAAGTGGCTGGACTCAATTCTCACAAATGCCTTCAAAGTGATGTGGGAGAAGTTTGGGATCAAAAGGAATTGATCTTGGCATGGTTGGTGCATAGCCAAGTTCCATGATTTTGGATTTTTGGCTTGATTTTGTGACTTGGTGGTGATTTTGGTGAAAAACGAAAATCATGGTTTTGGAAAAGTGGCTGGACTCAATCCTCACAAATGCCTTCAAAGTGATGTGGGAGAAGTTTGGGATCAAAAGGAATTGATCTTGGCATGGTTGGTGCATAGCCAAGTTCCAAGATTTTGGTGTTTTGGCTTGATTTTGTGACTTGGTGGTGTGCCAAGAATCATGAAATTTTCAAAGTGGTGGTTTTTGAGTTTTGTTGGTTGGAAAGTGTCACAAATGCATGCAGAATGAGGTCTAGAAAGTTTGGTATCAAAACCAAGCCATCTTGATGTGGTTTTGAATTTTTGAAATGTTGGAAAATAGAGGGTTTTGAAAAAAATTCATGAAAATTCGAAACCTTGGCCAATCCTAACGAAACTTGGTGGGCACCTTCTTGATATTATTATGGGATGGACTGGAAAAAATCACGCAAAAATACGGTGTCTAGATACGTTTTTCCATTTTTCCCGATTTTCCACATTTCGGGTCTTTGGAAAAATAAAAAAAATACTTCCCCATGTCGAAAAATTCTAATTTTTTGCAGGCAATGTTGTACCATTTTTATGAGGATCCCTGCAAAAAATCTCGTGAAAATTCGTTCTCTAGGTCCCAAAACAGAACTTATGTCTACTCAAAAAAAGTGTATCTACTTGTACAAAAGTGGCTTGTGCATATTTAGCTATTATAGGGGGAGGTGTTCCTCAATGCAGCCAGCTCTTGCACCATGGAAAATTCTGGTGCGGTCCCTTCATTCCCCCCTGTTTTGGCTTGCTTTGTGGTGGGGCAAGTCAAAACGCCCACACATGGGTGATCCACCAACTTGGGTTGGTGTCACCCGTTGTGGGCGGCGGCATGGTGGTGGCCGCCGTCGGTTCCGGCCGACTGACCCGGTGGGAAAAAATGTGAATCTGTTATGTGGATTTGTGGCACGCTGGTGGGATTTTCGTTGTGTGGCTCATTTCTAGACTTGTGAGCATCACGAAGGGGGTATGGCTTCCAACCGTTCGCGGGGAAGGGGCCATCATGTCTGGCTTGCTGCCGGCCGGGGGGGTAATGTCATCAGTCAGCGTCCGCTTGGGCTCACATTTGTGCTGGTTACGCCCAGGGTCATGTGGTTGATATTGAAGGCTTTATTACTCTCGGTCCAGTAGCGCGCGGCCACCACAGGGAAGGCACGGCCTCATCCGCGTGGCTTCTCCCTCACGAGCATCTTGGCGATCCGCCATGGTGGTCGTGCTGGAGAAGAAGCACGGACGAGACGGGTTGGAACTGTGGCCCGGTGCGATCGGGGAAGATTTGTGCCACGCAAATCGTTGGGTGGCTTATTCGAAGACTTGTGAGCATCACGAAGGGGGTATGGCTTCCAACCGTTCGCGGGGAAGGGGCCATCATGTCTGGCTTGCTGCCGGGCGGGGGGGAGTAATGTCATCAGTCAGCGTCCGCTTGGGCTCACATTTGTGCTGGTTACGCCCAGGGTCACGTGGTTGATATGAGGGCTTTATTACTCTCGGTCCAGTAGCGTGCGGCCACCACAGGGAAGGCACGGCCTCATCCGCGTGGCTTCTCCCTCACGAGCATCTTGGCGATCCGCCATGGTGGTCGTGCTGGAGAAGAAGCACGGACGAGACGGGTTGGAACTGTGGCCCGGTGCGATCGGGGAAGATTTGTGCCACGCAAATCCACAAACACACGGATACACCAAGACCACCACTCGGGACCACCAGGAC
>NC_143503.1:1022500-1027500 GCF_051622355.1 Phaseolus vulgaris | reverse complement strand
TTGGTGCATAGCCAAGTTCATGATTTTGTGACTTGGTGGTGATTTTGGTGAAAAACGAAAATGTTGGTTTTGGAAAACTGGCTGGACTCAATCCTCACAAATGCCTCCAAAGTGATGTGGGAGAAGTTTGGGATCAAAAGGAATTGATATTGACATGGTTGGTGCATAGCCAAGTTCATGATTTTGGTGTTTTGGCTTGATTTTGTGGCTTGGTGGTGATTTTGGTGAAAAACGAAAATCATGGTTTTGGAAAACTGGCAGGACTCAATCCTCACAAATGCCTTCAAAGTGATGTGGGAGAAGTTTGGGATCAAAAGGAATTGATCTTGGCATGGTTGGTGCATAGCCAAGTTCCATGATTTTTGTGTTTTGGCTTGATTTTGTGGCTTGGTGGTGATTTTGGTGAAAAACGAAAATCATGGTTTTGGAAAAGTGGCTGGACTCAATCCTCACAAATGCCTTCAAAGTGATGTGGGAGAAGTTTGGGATCAAAAGGAATTGATCTTGGCATGGTTGGTGCATAGCCAAATTCCATGATTTTGGTGTTTTGGCTTGATTTTGTGGCTTGGTGGTGATTTTGGTGAAAAACGAAAATCATGGTTTTGGAAAACTGGCTGGACTCAATCCTCACAAATGCCTTCAAAGTGATGTGGGAGAAGTTTGGGATCAAAAGGAATTGATCTTGGCATGGTTGGTGCATAGCCAAATTCCATGATTTTGGTGTTTTGGCTTGATTTTGTGGCTTGGTGGTGATTTTGGTGAAAAACGAAAATCATGGTTTTGGAAAACTGGCTGGACTCAATCCTCACAAATGCCTTCAAAGTGATGTGGGAGAAGTTTGGGATCAAAAGGAATTGATCTTGACATGGTTGGTGCATAGCCAAGTTCATGATTTTGGATTTTTGGCTTGATTTTGTGGCTTGGTGGTGATTTTGGTGAAAAACGAAAATCATGGTTTTGGAAAACTGGCTGGACTCAATCCTCACAAATGCCTCCAAAGTGATGTGGGAGAAGTTTGGGATCAAAAGGAATTGATCTTGGCATGGTTGGTGCATAGCCAACTTCCATGATTTTGGATTTTTGGCTTGATTTTGTGACTTGGTGGTGATTTTGGTGAAAAACGAAAATCATGGTTTTGGAAAAGTGGCTGGACTCAATCCTCACAAATGCCTTCAAAGTGATGTGGGAGAAGTTTGGGAGCAAAAGGAATTGATCTTGGCATGGTTGGTGCATAGCCAAGTTCCATGATTTTGGATTTTTGGCTTGATTTTGTGACTTGGTGGTGATTTTGGTGAAAAACGAAAATCATGGTTTTGGAAAACTGGCTGGACTCAATCCTCACAAATGCCTTCAAAGTGATGTGGGAGAAGTTTGGGAGCAAAAGGAATTGATCTTGGCATGGTTGGTGCATAGCCAAGTTCCATGATTTTGGATTTTTGGCTTGATTTTGTGACTTGGTGGTGATTTTGGTGAAAAATGAAAATCATGGTTTTGGAAAACTGGCTGGACTCAATCCTCACAAATGCCTTCAAAGTGATGTGGGAGAAGTTTGGGATCAAAAGGAATTGATCTTGACATGGTTGGTGCATAGCCAAGTTCATGATTTTGGATTTTTGGCTTGATTTTGTGGCTTGGTGGTGATTTTGGTGAAAAACGAAAATCATGGTTTTGGAAAACTGGCTGGACTCAATCCTCACAAATGTCTTCAAAGTGATGTGGGAGAAGTATGGGATCAAAAGGAATTGATCTTGGCATGGTTGGTGCATAGCCAACTTCCATGATTTTGGATTTTTGGCTTGATTTTGTGACTTGGTGGTGATTTTGGTGAAAAACGAAAATCATGGTTTTGGAAAAGTGGCTGGACTCAATCCTCAAAAATGCCTTCAAAGTGATGTGGGAGAAGTTTGGGAGCAAAAGGAATTGATCTTGGCATGGTTGGTGCATAGCCAAGTTCCATGATTTTGGATTTTTGGCTTGATTTTGTGACTTGGTGGTGATTTTGGTGAAAAACGAAAATCATGGTTTTGGAAAAGTGGCTGGACTCAATCCTCACAAATGCCTTCAAAGTGATGTGGGAGAAGTTTGGGAGCAAAAGGAATTGATCTTGGCATGGTTGGTGCATAGCCAAATTCCATGATTTTGGTGTTTTGGCTTGATTTTGTGGCTTGGTGGTGATTTTGGTGAAAAACGAAAATCATGGTTTTGGAAAACTGGCTGGACTCAATCCTCACAAATGCCTTCAAAGTGATGTGGGAGAAGTTTGGGAGCAAAAGGAATTGATCTTGGCATGGTTGGTGCATAGCCAAGTTCCATGATTTTGGATTTTTGGCTTGATTTTGTGACTTGGTGGTGATTTTGGTGAAAAACGAAAATCATGGTTTTGGAAAACTGGCTGGACTCAATCCTCACAAATGCCTTCAAAGTGATGTGGGAGAAGTTTGGGATCAAAAGGAATTGATCTTGACATGGTTGGTGCATAGCCAAGTTCATGATTTTGGATTTTTGGCTTGATTTTGTGGCTTGGTGGTGATTTTGGTGAAAAACGAAAATCATGGTTTTGGAAAACTGGCTGGACTCAATCCTCACAAATGTCTTCAAAGTGATGTGGGAGAAGTATGGGATCAAAAGGAATTGATCTTGGCATGGTTGGTGCATAGCCAACTTCCATGATTTTGGATTTTTGGCTTGATTTTGTGACTTGGTGGTGATTTTGGTGAAAAACGAAAATCATGGTTTTGGAAAAGTGGCTGGACTCAATCCTCAAAAATGCCTTCAAAGTGATGTGGGAGAAGTTTGGGAGCAAAAGGAATTGATCTTGGCATGGTTGGTGCATAGCCAAGTTCCATGATTTTGGATTTTTGGCTTGATTTTGTGACTTGGTGGTGATTTTGGTGAAAAACGAAAATCATGGTTTTGGAAAAGTGGCTGGACTCAATCCTCACAAATGCCTTCAAAGTGATGTGGGAGAAGTTTGGGAGCAAAAGGAATTGATCTTGGCATGGTTGGTGCATAGCCAAATTCCATGATTTTGGTGTTTTGGCTTGATTTTGTGGCTTGGTGGTGATTTTGGTGAAAAACGAAAATCATGGTTTTGGAAAACTGGCTGGACTCAATCCTCACAAATGCCTTCAAAGTGATGTGGGAGAAGTTTGGGATCAAAAGGAATTGATCTTGGCATGGTTGGTGCATAGCCAAATTCCATGATTTTGGTGTTTTGGCTTGATTTTGTGGCTTGGTGGTGATTTTGGTGAAAAACGAAAATCATGGTTTTGGAAAACTGGCTGGACTCAATCCTCACAAATGCCTTCAAAGTGATGTGGGAGAAGTTTGGGATCAAAAGGAATTGATCTTGGCATGGTTGGTGCATAGCCAAGTTCCATGATTTTGGATTTTTGGCTTGATTTTGTGACTTGGTGGTGATTTTGGTGAAAAACGAAAATCATGGTTTTGGAAAAGTGGCTGGACTCAATTCTCACAAATGCCTTCAAAGTGATGTGGGAGAAGTTTGGGATCAAAAGGAATTGATCTTGGCATGGTTGGTGCATAGCCAAGTTCCATGATTTTGGATTTTTGGCTTGATTTTGTGACTTGGTGGTGATTTTGGTGAAAAACGAAAATCATGGTTTTGGAAAAGTGGCTGGACTCAATCCTCACAAATGCCTTCAAAGTGATGTGGGAGAAGTTTGGGATCAAAAGGAATTGATCTTGGCATGGTTGGTGCATAGCCAAGTTCCAAGATTTTGGTGTTTTGGCTTGATTTTGTGACTTGGTGGTGTGCCAAGAATCATGAAATTTTCAAAGTGGTGGTTTTTGAGTTTTGTTGGTTGGAAAGTGTCACAAATGCATGCAGAATGAGGTCTAGAAAGTTTGGTATCAAAACCAAGCCATCTTGATGTGGTTTTGAATTTTTGAAATGTTGGAAAATAGAGGGTTTTGAAAAAAATTCATGAAAATTCGAAACCTTGGCCAATCCTAACGAAACTTGGTGGGCACCTTCTTGATATTATTATGGGATGGACTGGAAAAAATCACGCAAAAATACGGTGTCTAGATACGTTTTTCCATTTTTCCCGATTTTCCACATTTCGGGTCTTTGGAAAAATAAAAAAAATACTTCCCCATGTCGAAAAATTCTAATTTTTTGCAGGCAATGTTGTACCATTTTTATGAGGATCCCTGCAAAAAATCTCGTGAAAATTCGTTCTCTAGGTCCCAAAACAGAACTTATGTCTACTCAAAAAAAGTGTATCTACTTGTACAAAAGTGGCTTTTGCATATTTAGCTATTATAGGGGGGGGGTGTTCCTCAATGCAGCCAGCTCTTGCACCATGGAAAATTCTGGTGCGGTCCCTTCATTCCCCCCTGTTTTGGCTTGCTTTGTGGTGGGGCAAGTCAAAACGCCCACACATGGGTGATCCACCAACTTGGGTTGGTGTCACCCGTTGTGGGCGGCGGCATGGTGGTGGCCGCCGTCGGTTCCGGCCGACTGACCCGGTGGGAAAAAATGTGAATCTGTTATGTGGATTTGTGGCACGCTGGTGGGATTTTCGTTGTGTGGCTCATTTCTAGACTTGTGAGCATCATGAAAGGGGGTATGGCTTCCAACCGTTCGCGGGGAAGGGGCCATCATGTCTGGCTTGCTGCCGGGCGGGGGGGTAATGTCATCAGTCAGCGTCCGCTTGGGCTCACATTTGTGCTGGTTACGCCCAGGGTCATGTGGTTGATATTGAGGGCTTTATTACTCTCGGTCCAGTAGCGCGCGGCCACCACAGGGAAGGCACGGCCTCATCCGCGTGGCTTCTCCCTCACGAGCATCTTGGCGATCCGCCATGGTGGTCGTGCTGGAGAAGAAGCACGGATGAGACGGGTTGGAACTGTGGCCCGGTGCGATCGGGGAAGATTTGTGCCACGCAAATCGTTGGGTGGCTTATTCGAAGACTTGTGAGCATCACGAAGGGGGTATGGCTTCCAACCGTTCGCGGGGAAGGGGCCATCATGTC
>NC_143503.1:1002500-1012500 GCF_051622355.1 Phaseolus vulgaris | reverse complement strand
TGATTTTGGATTTTTGGCTTGATTTTGTGACTTGGTGGTGATTTTGGTGAAAAACGAAAATCATGGTTTTGGAAAAGTGGCTGGACTCAATCCTCACAAATGCCTTCAAAGTGATGTGGGAGAAGTTTGGGAGCAAAAGGAATTGATCTTGGCATGGTTGGTGCATAGCCAAGTTCCATGATTTTGGATTTTTGGCTTGATTTTGTGACTTGGTGGTGATTTTGGTGAAAAACGAAAATCATGGTTTTGGAAAACTGGCTGGACTCAATCCTCACAAATGCCTTCAAAGTGATGTGGGAGAAGTTTGGGAGCAAAAGGAATTGATCTTGGCATGGTTGGTGCATAGCCAAGTTCCATGATTTTGGATTTTTGGCTTGATTTTGTGACTTGGTGGTGATTTTGGTGAAAAACGAAAATCATGGTTTTGGAAAACTGGCTGGACTCAATCCTCACAAATGCCTTCAAAGTGATGTGGGAGAAGTTTGGGAGCAAAAGGAATTGATCTTGGCATGGTTGGTGCATAGCCAAGTTCCATGATTTTGGATTTTTGGCTTGATTTTGTGACTTGGTGGTGATTTTGGTGAAAAACGAAAATCATGGTTTTGGAAAAGTGGCTGGACTCAATCCTCACAAATGCCTTCAAAGTGATGTGGGAGAAGTTTGGGAGCAAAAGGAATTGATCTTGGCATGGTTGGTGCATAGCCAAGTTCCATGATTTTGGATTTTTGGCTTGATTTTGTGACTTGGTGGTGATTTTGGTGAAAAACGAAAATCATGGTTTTGGAAAACTGGCTGGACTCAATCCTCACAAATGCCTTCAAAGTGATGTGGGAGAAGTTTGGGAGCAAAAGGAATTGATCTTGGCATGGTTGGTGCATAGCCAAGTTCCATGATTTTGGATTTTTGGCTTGATTTTGTGACTTGGTGGTGATTTTGGTGAAAAACGAAAATCATGGTTTTGGAAAACTGGCTGGACTCAATCCTCACAAATGCCTTCAAAGTGATGTGGGAGAAGTTTGGGATCAAAAGGAATTGATCTTGGCATGGTTGGTGCATAGCCAAATTCCATGATTTTGGTGTTTTGGCTTGATTTTGTGGCTTGGTGGTGATTTTGGTGAAAAACGAAAATCATGGTTTTGGAAAACTGGCTGGACTCAATCCTCACAAATGCCTTCAAAGTGATGTGGGAGAAGTTTGGGATCAAAAGGAATTGATCTTGACATGGTTGGTGCATAGCCAAGTTCATGATTTTGGATTTTTGGCTTGATTTTGTGGCTTGGTGGTGATTTTGGTGAAAAACGAAAATGATGGTTTTGGAAAACTGGCTGGACTCAATCCTCACAAATGCCTCCAAAGTGATGTGGGAGAAGTTTGGGATCAAAAGGAATTGATCTTGGCATGGTTGGTGCATAGCCAACTTCCATGATTTTGGATTTTTGGCTTGATTTTGTGACTTGGTGGTGATTTTGGTGAAAAACGAAAATCATGGTTTTGGAAAAGTGGCTGGACTCAATCCTCACAAATGCCTTCAAAGTGATGTGGGAGAAGTTTGGGAGCAAAAGGAATTGATCTTGGCATGGTTGGTGCATAGCCAAGTTCCATGATTTTGGATTTTTGGCTTGATTTTGTGACTTGGTGGTGATTTTGGTGAAAAACGAAAATCATGGTTTTGGAAAACTGGCTGGACTCAATCCTCACAAATGCCTTCAAAGTGATGTGGGAGAAGTTTGGGAGCAAAAGGAATTGATCTTGGCATGGTTGGTGCATAGCCAAGTTCCATGATTTTGGATTTTTGGCTTGATTTTGTGACTTGGTGGTGATTTTGGTGAAAAACGAAAATCATGGTTTTGGAAAACTGGCTGGACTCAATCCTCACAAATGCCTTCAAAGTGATGTGGGAGAAGTTTGGGATCAAAAGGAATTGATCTTGACATGGTTGGTGCATAGCCAAGTTCATGATTTTGGATTTTTGGCTTGATTTTGTGGCTTGGTGGTGATTTTGGTGAAAAACGAAAATCATGGTTTTGGAAAAGTGGCTGGACTCAATCCTCACAAATGCCTTCAAAGTGATGTGGGAGAAGTATGGGATCAAAAGGAATTGATCTTGGCATGGTTGGTGCATAGCCAACTTCCATGATTTTGGATTTTTGGCTTGATTTTGTGACTTGGTGGTGATTTTGGTGAAAAACGAAAATCATGGTTTTGGAAAAGTGGCTGGACTCAATCCTCACAAATGCCTTCAAAGTGATGTGGGAGAAGTTTGGGAGCAAAAGGAATTGATCTTGGCATGGTTGGTGCATAGCCAAGTTCCATGATTTTGGATTTTTGGCTTGATTTTGTGACTTGGTGGTGATTTTGGTGAAAAACGAAAATCATGGTTTTGGAAAAGTGGCTGGACTCAATCCTCACAAATGCCTTCAAAGTGATGTGGGAGAAGTTTGGGAGCAAAAGGAATTGATCTTGGCATGGTTGGTGCATAGCCAAGTTCCATGATTTTGGATTTTTGGCTTGATTTTGTGACTTGGTGGTGATTTTGGTGAAAAACGAAAATCATGGTTTTGGAAAACTGGCTGGACTCAATCCTCACAAATGCCTTCAAAGTGATGTGGGAGAAGTTTGGGAGCAAAAGGAACTGATCTTGGCATGGTTGGTGCATAGCCAAGTTCCATGATTTTGGATTTTTGGCTTGATTTTGTGACTTGGTGGTGATTTTGGTGAAAAACGAAAATCATGGTTTTGGAAAACTGGCTGGACTCAATCCTCACAAATGCCTTCAAAGTGATGTGGGAGAAGTTTGGGATCAAAAGGAATTGATCTTGACATGGTTGGTGCATAGCCAAGTTCATGATTTTGGATTTTTGGCTTGATTTTGTGACTTGGTGGTGATTTTGGTGAAAAACGAAAATCATGGTTTTGGAAAAGTGGCTGGACTCAATCCTCACAAATGCCTTCAAAGTGATGTGGGAGAAGTTTGGGAGCAAAAGGAATTGATCTTGGCATGGTTGGTGCATAGCCAACTTCCATGATTTTGGATTTTTGGCTTGATTTTGTGACTTGGTGGTGATTTTGGTGAAAAACGAAAATCATGGTTTTGGAAAACTGGCTGGACTCAATCCTCACAAATGCCTTCAAAGTGATGTGGGAGAAGTTTGGGAGCAAAAGGAATTGATCTTGGCATGGTTGGTGCATAGCCAAGTTCCATGATTTTGGATTTTTGGCTTGATTTTGTGACTTGGTGGTGATTTTGGTGAAAAACGAAAATCATGGTTTTGGAAAACTGGCTGGACTCAATCCTCACAAATGCCTTCAAAGTGATGTGGGAGAAGTTTGGGATCAAAAGGAATTGATCTTGACATGGTTGGTGCATAGCCAAGTTCATGATTTTGGATTTTTGGCTTGATTTTGTGGCTTGGTGGTGATTTTGGTGAAAAACGAAAATCATGGTTTTGGAAAAGTGGCTGGACTCAATCCTCACAAATGCCTTCAAAGTGATGTGGGAGAAGTATGGGATCAAAAGGAATTGATCTTGGCATGGTTGGTGCATAGCCAACTTCCATGATTTTGGATTTTTGGCTTGATTTTGTGACTTGGTGGTGATTTTGGTGAAAAACGAAAATCATGGTTTTGGAAAAGTGGCTGGACTCAATCCTCACAAATGCCTTCAAAGTGATGTGGGAGAAGTTTGGGAGCAAAAGGAATTGATCTTGGCATGGTTGGTGCATAGCCAAGTTCCATGATTTTGGATTTTTGGCTTGATTTTGTGACTTGGTGGTGATTTTGGTGAAAAACGAAAATCATGGTTTTGGAAAAGTGGCTGGACTCAATCCTCACAAATGCCTTCAAAGTGATGTGGGAGAAGTTTGGGAGCAAAAGGAATTGATCTTGGCATGGTTGGTGCATAGCCAAGTTCCATGATTTTGGATTTTTGGCTTGATTTTGTGACTTGGTGGTGATTTTGGTGAAAAACGAAAATCATGGTTTTGGAAAACTGGCTGGACTCAATCCTCACAAATGCCTTCAAAGTGATGTGGGAGAAGTTTGGGAGCAAAAGGAATTGATCTTGGCATGGTTGGTGCATAGCCAAGTTCCATGATTTTGGATTTTTGGCTTGATTTTTTGACTTGGTGGTGATTTTGGTGAAAAACGAAAATCATGGTTTTGGAAAACTGGCTGGACTCAATCCTCACAAATGCCTTCAAAGTGATGTGGGAGAAGTTTGGGATCAAAAGGAATTGATCTTGACATGGTTGGTGCATAGCCAAGTTCATGATTTTGGATTTTTGGCTTGATTTTGTGGCTTGGTGGTGATTTTGGTGAAAAACGAAAATCATGGTTTTGGAAAAGTGGCTGGACTCAATCCTCACAAATGCCTTCAAAGTGATGTGGGAGAAGTATGGGATCAAAAGGAATTGATCTTGGCATGGTTGGTGCATAGCCAACTTCCATGATTTTGGATTTTTGGCTTGATTTTGTGACTTGGTGGTGATTTTGGTGAAAAACGAAAATCATGGTTTTGGAAAAGTGGCTGGACTCAATCCTCACAAATGCCTTCAAAGTGATGTGGGAGAAGTTTGGGAGCAAAAGGAATTGATCTTGGCATGGTTGGTGCATAGCCAAGTTCCATGATTTTGGATTTTTGGCTTGATTTTGTGACTTGGTGGTGATTTTGGTGAAAAACGAAAATCATGGTTTTGGAAAACTGGCTGGACTCAATCCTCACAAATGCCTTCAAAGTGATGTGGGAGAAGTTTGGGATCAAAAGGAATTGATCTTGACATGGTTGGTGCATAGCCAAGTTCATGATTTTGGATTTTTGGCTTGATTTTGTGGCTTGGTGGTGATTTTGGTGAAAAACGAAAATCATGGTTTTGGAAAAGTGGCTGGACTCAATCCTCACAAATGCCTTCAAAGTGATGTGGGAGAAGTTTGGGATCAAAATGAATTGATCTTGGCATGGTTGGTGCATAGCCAAGTTCCATGATTTTGGATTTTTGGCTTGATTTTGTGACTTGGTGGTGATTTTGGTGAAAAACGAAAATCATGGTTTTGGAAAAGTGGCTGGACTCAATCCTCACAAATGCCTTCAAAGTGATGTGGGAGAAGTTTGGGATCAAAAGGAATTGATCTTGGCATGGTTGGTGCATAGCCAAGTTCCATGATTTTGGATTTTTGGCTTGATTTTGTGACTTGGTGGTGATTTTGGTGAAAAACGAAAATCATGGTTTTGGAAAAGTGGCTGGACTCAATTCTCACAAATGCCTTCAAAGTGATGTGGGAGAAGTTTGGGATCAAAAGGAATTGATCTTGGCATGGTTGGTGCATAGCCAAGTTCCATGATTTTGTGACTTGGTGGTGATTTTGGTGAAAAACGAAAATGTTGGTTTTGGAAAACTGGCTGGACTCAATCCTCACAAATGCCTCCAAAGTGATGTGGGAGAAGTTTGGGATCAAAAGGAATTGATATTGACATGGTTGGTGCATAGCCAAGTTCATGATTTTGGTGTTTTGGCTTGATTTTGTGGCTTGGTGGTGATTTTGGTGAAAAACGAAAATCATGGTTTTGGAAAACTGGCAGGACTCAATCCTCACAAATGCCTTCAAAGTGATGTGGGAGAAGTTTGGGATCAAAAGGAATTGATCTTGGCATGGTTGGTGCATAGCCAAGTTCCATGATTTTGGTGTTTTGGCTTGATTTTGTGGCTTGGTGGTGATTTTGGTGAAAAACGAAAATCATGGTTTTGGAAAAGTGGCTGGACTCAATCCTCACAAATGCCTTCAAAGTGATGTGGGAGAAGTTTGGGATCAAAAGGAATTGATCTTGGCATGGTTGGTGCATAGCCAAATTCCATGATTTTGGTGTTTTGGCTTGATTTTGTGGCTTGGTGGTGATTTTGGTGAAAAACGAAAATCATGGTTTTGGAAAACTGGCTGGACTCAATCCTCACAAATGCCTTCAAAGTGATGTGGGAGAAGTTTGGGATCAAAAGGAATTGATCTTGGCATGGTTGGTGCATAGCCAAATTCCATGATTTTGGTGTTTTGGCTTGATTTTGTGGCTTGGTGGTGATTTTGGTGAAAAACGAAAATCATGGTTTTGGAAAACTGGCTGGACTCAATCCTCACAAATGCCTTCAAAGTGATGTGGGAGAAGTTTGGGATCAAAAGGAATTGATCTTGACATGGTTGGTGCATAGCCAAGTTCATGATTTTGGATTTTTGGCTTGATTTTGTGGCTTGGTGGTGATTTTGGTGAAAAACGAAAATCATGGTTTTGGAAAACTGGCTGGACTCAATCCTCACAAATGCCTCCAAAATGATGTGGGAGAAGTTTGGGATCAAAAGGAATTGATCTTGGCATGGTTGGTGCATAGCCAACTTCCATGATTTTGGATTTTTGGCTTGATTTTGTGACTTGGTGGTGATTTTGGTGAAAAACGAAAATCATGGTTTTGGAAAAGTGGCTGGACTCAATCCTCACAAATGCCTTCAAAGTGATGTGGGAGAAGTTTGGGAGCAAAAGGAATTGATCTTGGCATGGTTGGTGCATAGCCAAGTTCCATGATTTTGGATTTTTGGCTTGATTTTGTGACTTGGGGGTGATTTTGGTGAAAACGAAAATCATGGTTTTGGAAAATTGGCTGGACTCAATCCTCACAAATGCCTTCAAAGTGATGTGGGAGAAGTTTGGGAGCAAAAGGAATTGATCTTGGCATGGTTGGTGCATAGCCAAGTTCCATGATTTTGGATTTTTGGCTTGATTTTGTGACTTGGTGGTGATTTTGGTGAAAAACGAAAATCATGGTTTTGGAAAACTGGCTGGACTCAATCCTCACAAATGCCTTCAAAGTGATGTGGGAGAAGTTTGGGATCAAAAGGAATTGATCTTGACATGGTTGGTGCATAGCCAAGTTCATGATTTTGGATTTTTGGCTTGATTTTGTGGCTTGGTGGTGATTTTGGTGAAAAACGAAAATCATGGTTTTGGAAAAGTGGCTGGACTCAATCCTCACAAATGCCTTCAAAGTGATGTGGGAGAAGTATGGGATCAAAAGGAATTGATCTTGGCATGGTTGGTGCATAGCCAACTTCCATGATTTTGGATTTTTGGCTTGATTTTGTGACTTGGTGGTGATTTTGGTGAAAAACGAAAATCATGGTTTTGGAAAAGTGGCTGGACTCAATCCTCACAAATGCCTTCAAAGTGATGTGGGAGAAGTTTGGGAGCAAAAGGAATTGATCTTGGCATGGTTGGTGCATAGCCAAGTTCCATGATTTTGGATATTTGGCTTGATTTTGTGACTTGGTGGTGATTTTGGTGAAAAACGAAAATCATGGTTTTGGAAAAGTGGCTGGACTCAATCCTCACAAATGCCTTCAAAGTGATGTGGGAGAAGTTTGGGAGCAAAAGGAATTGATCTTGGCATGGTTGGTGCATAGCCAAGTTCCATGATTTTGGATTTTTGGCTTGATTTTGTGACTTGGTGGTGATTTTGGTGAAAAACGAAAATCATGGTTTTGGAAAACTGGCTGGACTCAATCCTCACAAATGCCTTCAAAGTGATGTGGGAGAAGTTTGGGAGCAAAAGGAATTGATCTTGGCATGGTTGGTGCATAGCCAAGTTCCATGATTTTGGATTTTTGGCTTGATTTTGTGACTTGGTGGTGATTTTGGTGAAAAACGAAAATCATGGTTTTGGAAAACTGGCTGGACTCAATCCTCACAAATGCCTTCAAAGTGATGTGGGAGAAGTTTGGGATCAAAAGGAATTGATCTTGACATGGTTGGTGCATAGCCAAGTTCATGATTTTGGATTTTTGGCTTGATTTTGTGGCTTGGTGGTGATTTTGGTGAAAAACGAAAATCATGGTTTTGGAAAAGTGGCTGGACTCAATCCTCACAAATGCCTTCAAAGTGATGTGGGAGAAGTATGGGATCAAAAGGAATTGATCTTGGCATGGTTGGTGCATAGCCAACTTCCATGATTTTGGATTTTTGGCTTGATTTTGTGACTTGGTGGTGATTTTGGTGAAAAACGAAAATCATGGTTTTGGAAAAGTGGCTGGACTCAATCCTCACAAATGCCTTCAAAGTGATGTGGGAGAAGTTTGGGAGCAAAAGGAATTGATCTTGGCATGGTTGGTGCATAGCCAAGTTCCATGATTTTGGATTTTTGGCTTGATTTTGTGACTTGGTGGTGATTTTGGTGAAAAACGAAAATCATGGTTTTGGAAAACTGGCTGGACTCAATCCTCACAAATGCCTTCAAAGTGATGTGGGAGAAGTTTGGGATCAAAAGGAATTGATCTTGACATGGTTGGTGCATAGCCAAGTTCATGATTTTGGATTTTTGGCTTGATTTTGTGGCTTGGTGGTGATTTTGGTGAAAAACGAAAATCATGGTTTTGGAAAAGTGGCTGGACTCAATCCTCACAAATGCCTTCAAAGTGATGTGGGAGAAGTTTGGGATCAAAATGAATTGATCTTGGCATGGTTGGTGCATAGCCAAGTTCCATGATTTTGGATTTTTGGCTTGATTTTGTGACTTGGTGGTGATTTTGGTGAAAAACGAAAATCATGGTTTTGGAAAAGTGGCTGGACTCAATCCTCACAAATGCCTTCAAAGTGATGTGGGAGAAGTTTGGGATCAAAAGGAATTGATCTTGGCATGGTTGGTGCATAGCCAAGTTCCATGATTTTGGATTTTTGGCTTGATTTTGTGACTTGGTGGTGATTTTGGTGAAAAACGAAAATCATGGTTTTGGAAAAGTGGCTGGACTCAATTCTCACAAATGCCTTCAAAGTGATGTGGGAGAAGTTTGGGATCAAAAGGAATTGATCTTGGCATGGTTGGTGCATAGCCAAGTTCCATGATTTTGGATTTTTGGCTTGATTTTGTGACTTGGTGGTGATTTTGGTGAAAAACGAAAATCATGGTTTTGGAAAAGTGGCTGGACTCAATCCTCACAAATGCCTTCAAAGTGATGTGGGAGAAGTTTGGGATCAAAAGGAATTGATCTTGGCATGGTTGGTGCATAGCCAAGTTCCAAGATTTTGGTGTTTTGGCTTGATTTTGTGACTTGGTGGTGTGCCAAGAATCATGAAATTTTCAAAGTGGTGGTTTTTGAGTTTTGTTGGTTGGAAAGTGTCACAAATGCATGCAGAATGAGGTCTAGAAAGTTTGGTATCAAAACCAAGCCATCTTGATGTGGTTTTGAATTTTTGAAATGTTGGAAAATAGAGGGTTTTGAAAAAAATTCATGAAAATTCGAAACCTTGGCCAATCCTAACGAAACTTGGTGGGCACCTTCTTGATATTATTATGGGATGGACTGGAAAAAATCACGCAAAAATACGGTGTCTAGATACGTTTTTCCATTTTTCCCGATTTTCCACATTTCGGGTCTTTGGAAAAATAAAAAAAATACTTCCCCATGTCGAAAAATTCTAATTTTTTGCA
Organism: Phaseolus vulgaris; assembly: GCF_051622355.1. Taxonomy (NCBI): domain Eukaryota; kingdom Viridiplantae; phylum Streptophyta; class Magnoliopsida; order Fabales; family Fabaceae; genus Phaseolus; species Phaseolus vulgaris. Next base: position 1,003,042 of record NC_143503.1, on the reverse strand, counting down.
GGCAATGTTGTACCATTTTTATGAGGATCCCTGCAAAAAATCTCGTGAAAATTCGTTCTCTAGGTCCCAAAACAGAACTTATGTCTACTCAAAAAAAGTGTATCTACTTGTACAAAAGTGGCTTTTGCATATTTAGCTATTATAGGGGGGGGGTGTTCCTCAATGCAGCCAGCTCTTGCACCATGGAAAATTCTGGTGCGGTCCCTTCATTCCCCCCTGTTTTGGCTTGCTTTGTGGTGGGGCAAGTCAAAACGCCCACACATGGGTGATCCACCAACTTGGGTTGGTGTCACCCGTTGTGGGCGGCGGCATGGTGGTGGCCGCCGTCGGTTCCGGCCGACTGACCCGGTGGGAAAAAATGTGAATCTGTTATGTGGATTTGTGGCACGCTGGTGGGATTTTCGTTGTGTGGCTCATTTCTAGACTTGTGAGCATCACGAAGGGGGTATGGCTTCCAACCGTTCGCGGGGAAGGGGCCATCATGTCTGGCTTGCTGCCGGCCGGGGGGGTAATGTCATCAGTCAGCGTCCGCTTGGGCTCAC
>NC_143503.1:980000-992500 GCF_051622355.1 Phaseolus vulgaris | reverse complement strand
TTGGAAAACTGGCAGGACTCAATCCTCACAAATGCCTTCAAAGTGATGTGGGAGAAGTTTGGGATCAAAAGGAATTGATCTTGGCATGGTTGGTGCATAGCCAAGTTCCATGATTTTGGTGTTTTGGCTTGATTTTGTGGCTTGGTGGTGATTTTGGTGAAAAATGAAAATCATGGTTTTGGAAAAGTGGCTGGACTCAATCCTCACAAATGCCTTCAAAGTGATGTGGGAGAAGTTTGGGATCAAAAGGAATTGATCTTGGCATGGTTGGTGCATAGCCAAATTCCATGATTTTGGTGTTTTGGCTTGATTTTGTGGCTTGGTGGTGATTTTGGTGAAAAACGAAAATCATGGTTTTGGAAAACTGGCTGGACTCAATCCTCACAAATGCCTTCAAAGTGATGTGGGAGAAGTTTGGGATCAAAAGGAATTGATCTTGGCATGGTTGGTGCATAGCCAAATTCCATGATTTTGGTGTTTTGGCTTGATTTTGTGGCTTGGTGGTGATTTTGGTGAAAAACGAAAATCATGGTTTTGGAAAACTGGCTGGACTCAATCCTCACAAATGCCTTCAAAGTGATGTGGGAGAAGTTTGGGATCAAAAGGAATTGATCTTGACATGGTTGGTGCATAGCCAAGTTCATGATTTTGGATTTTTGGCTTGATTTTGTGGCTTGGTGGTGATTTTGGTGAAAAACGAAAATCATGGTTTTGGAAAACTGGCTGGACTCAATCCTCACAAATGCCTCCAAAGTGATGTGGGAGAAGTTTGGGATCAAAAGGAATTGATCTTGGCATGGTTGGTGCATAGCCAACTTCCATGATTTTGGATTTTTGGCTTGATTTTGTGACTTGGTGGTGATTTTGGTGAAAAACGAAAATCATGGTTTTGGAAAAGTGGCTGGACTCAATCCTCACAAATGCCTTCAAAGTGATGTGGGAGAAGTTTGGGAGCAAAAGGAATTGATCTTGGCATGGTTGGTGCATAGCCAAGTTCCATGATTTTGGATTTTTGGCTTGATTTTGTGACTTGGTGGTGATTTTGGTGAAAAACGAAAATCATGGTTTTGGAAAACTGGCTGGACTCAATCCTCACAAATGCCTTCAAAGTGATGTGGGAGAAGTTTGGGAGCAAAAGGAATTGATCTTGGCATGGTTGGTGCATAGCCAAGTTCCATGATTTTGGATTTTTGGCTTGATTTTGTGACTTGGTGGTGATTTTGGTGAAAAACGAAAATCATAGTTTTGGAAAACTGGCTGGACTCAATCCTCACAAATGCCTTCAAAGTGATGTGGGAGAAGTTTGGGATCAAAAGGAATTGATCTTGACATGGTTGGAGCATAGCCAAGTTCATGATTTTGGATTTTTGGCTTGATTTTGTGGCTTGGTGGTGATTTTGGTGAAAAACGAAAATCATGGTTTTGGAAAAGTGGCTGGACTCAATCCTCACAAATGCCTTCAAAGTGATGTGGGAGAAGTTTGGGATCAAAAGGAATTGATCTTGGCATGGTTGGTGCATAGCCAAATTCCATGATTTTGGTGTTTTGGCTTGATTTTGTGGCTTGGTGGTGATTTTGGTGAAAAACGAAAATCATGGTTTTGGAAAACTGGCTGGACTCAATCCTCACAAATGCCTTCAAAGTGATGTGGGAGAAGTTTGGGATCAAAAGGAATTGATCTTGGCATGGTTGGTGCATAGCCAAATTCCATGATTTTGGTGTTTTGGCTTGATTTTGTGGCTTGGTGGTGATTTTGGTGAAAAACGAAAATCATGGTTTTGGAAAACTGGCTGGACTCAATCCTCACAAATGCCTTCAAAGTGATGTGGGAGAAGTTTGGGATCAAAAGGAATTGATCTTGACATGGTTGGTGCATAGCCAAGTTCATGATTTTGGATTTTTGGCTTGATTTTGTGGCTTGGTGGTGATTTTGGTGAAAAACGAAAATCATGGTTTTGGAAAACTGGCTGGACTCAATCCTCACAAATGCCTCCAAAGTGATGTGGGAGAAGTTTGGGATCAAAAGGAATTGATCTTGGCATGGTTGGTGCATAGCCAACTTCCATGATTTTGGATTTTTGGCTTGATTTTGTGACTTGGTGGTGATTTTGGTGAAAAACGAAAATCATGGTTTTGGAAAAGTGGCTGGACTCAATCCTCACAAATGCCTTCAAAGTGATGTGGGAGAAGTTTGGGAGCAAAAGGAATTGATCTTGGCATGGTTGGTGCATAGCCAAGTTCCATGATTTTGGATTTTTGGCTTGATTTTGTGACTTGGTGGTGATTTTGGTGAAAAACGAAAATCATGGTTTTGGAAAACTGGCTGGACTCAATCCTCACAAATGCCTTCAAAGTGATGTGGGAGAAGTTTGGGAGCAAAAGGAATTGATCTTGGCATGGTTGGTGCATAGCCAAGTTCCATGATTTTGGATTTTTGGCTTGATTTTGTGACTTGGTGGTGATTTTGGTGAAAAACGAAAATCATGGTTTTGGAAAACTGGCTGGACTCAATCCTCACAAATGCCTTCAAAGTGATGTGGGAGAAGTTTGGGATCAAAAGGAATTGATCTTGACATGGTTGGTGCATAGCCAAGTTCATGATTTTGGATTTTTGGCTTGATTTTGTGGCTTGGTGGTGATTTTGGTGAAAAACGAAAATCATGGTTTTGGAAAACTGGCTGGACTCAATCCTCACAAATGTCTTCAAAGTGATGTGGGAGAAGTATGGGATCAAAAGGAATTGATCTTGGCATGGTTGGTGCATAGCCAACTTCCATGATTTTGGATTTTTGGCTTGATTTTGTGACTTGGTGGTGATTTTGGTGAAAAACGAAAATCATGGTTTTGGAAAAGTGGCTGGACTCAATCCTCAAAAATGCCTTCAAAGTGATGTGGGAGAAGTTTGGGAGCAAAAGGAATTGATCTTGGCATGGTTGGTGCATAGCCAAGTTCCATGATTTTGGATTTTTGGCTTGATTTTGTGACTTGGTGGTGATTTTGGTGAAAAACGAAAATCATGGTTTTGGAAAAGTGGCTGGACTCAATCCTCACAAATGCCTTCAAAGTGATGTGGGAGAAGTTTGGGAGCAAAAGGAATTGATCTTGGCATGGTTGGTGCATAGCCAAATTCCATGATTTTGGTGTTTTGGCTTGATTTTGTGGCTTGGTGGTGATTTTGGTGAAAAACGAAAATCATGGTTTTGGAAAACTGGCTGGACTCAATCCTCACAAATGCCTTCAAAGTGATGTGGGAGAAGTTTGGGATCAAAAGGAATTGATCTTGGCATGGTTGGTGCATAGCCAAATTCCATGATTTTGGTGTTTTGGCTTGATTTTGTGGCTTGGTGGTGATTTTGGTGAAAAACGAAAATCATGGTTTTGGAAAAGTGGCTGGACTCAATCCTCACAAATGCCTTCAAAGTGATGTGGGAGAAGTTTGGGATCAAAAGGAATTGATCTTGGCATGGTTGGTGCATAGCCAAGTTCCATGATTTTGGTGTTTTGGCTTGATTTTGTGGCTTGGTGGTGATTTTGGTGAAAAATGAAAATCATGGTTTTGGAAAAGTGGCTGGACTCAATCCTCACAAATGCCTTCAAAGTGATGTGGGAGAAGTTTGGGATCAAAAGGAATTGATCTTGGCATGGTTGGTGCATAGCCAAATTCCATGATTTTGGTGTTTTGGCTTGATTTTGTGGCTTGGTGGTGATTTTGGTGAAAAACGAAAATCATGGTTTTGGAAAACTGGCTGGACTCAATCCTCACAAATGCCTTCAAAGTGATGTGGGAGAAGTTTGGGATCAAAAGGAATTGATCTTGACATGGTTGGTGCATAGCCAACTTCCATGATTTTGGATTTTTGGCTTGATTTTGTGACTTGGTGGTGATTTTGGTGAAAAACGAAAATCATGGTTTTGGAAAAGTGGCTGGACTCAATCCTCAAAAATGCCTTCAAAGTGATGTGGGAGAAGTTTGGGAGCAAAAGGAATTGATCTTGGCATGGTTGGTGCATAGCCAAGTTCCATGATTTTGGATTTTTGGCTTGATTTTGTGACTTGGTGGTGATTTTGGTGAAAAACGAAAATCATGGTTTTGGAAAAGTGGCTGGACTCAATCCTCACAAATGCCTTCAAAGTGATGTGGGAGAAGTTTGGGAGCAAAAGGAATTGATCTTGGCATGGTTGGTGCATAGCCAAATTCCATGATTTTGGTGTTTTGGCTTGATTTTGTGGCTTGGTGGTGATTTTGGTGAAAAACGAAAATCATGGTTTTGGAAAACTGGCTGGACTCAATCCTCACAAATGCCTTCAAAGTGATGTGGGAGAAGTTTGGGATCAAAAGGAATTGATCTTGGCATGGTTGGTGCATAGCCAAATTCCATGATTTTGGTGTTTTGGCTTGATTTTGTGGCTTGGTGGTGATTTTGGTGAAAAACGAAAATCATGGTTTTGGAAAAGTGGCTGGACTCAATCCTCACAAATGCCTTCAAAGTGATGTGGGAGAAGTTTGGGATCAAAAGGAATTGATCTTGGCATGGTTGGTGCATAGCCAAGTTCCATGATTTTGGTGTTTTGGCTTGATTTTGTGGCTTGGTGGTGATTTTGGTGAAAAATGAAAATCATGGTTTTGGAAAAGTGGCTGGACTCAATCCTCACAAATGCCTTCAAAGTGATGTGGGAGAAGTTTGGGATCAAAAGGAATTGATCTTGGCATGGTTGGTGCATAGCCAAATTCCATGATTTTGGTGTTTTGGCTTGATTTTGTGGCTTGGTGGTGATTTTGGTGAAAAACGAAAATCATGGTTTTGGAAAACTGGCTGGACTCAATCCTCACAAATGCCTTCAAAGTGATGTGGGAGAAGTTTGGGATCAAAAGGAATTGATCTTGACATGGTTGGTGCATAGCCAAGTTCCATGATTTTGGTGTTTTGGCTTGATTTTGTGGCTTGGTGGTGATTTTGGTGAAAAACGAAAATCATGGTTTTGGAAAACTGGCAGGACTCAATCCTCACAAATGCCTTCAAAGTGATGTGGGAGAAGTTTGGGATCAAAAGGAATTGATCTTGGCATGGTTGGTGCATAGCCAAGTTCCATGATTTTGGTGTTTTGGCTTGATTTTGTGGCTTGGTGGTGATTTTGGTGAAAAATGAAAATCATGGTTTTGGAAAAGTGGCTGGACTCAATCCTCACAAATGCCTTCAAAGTGATGTGGGAGAAGTTTGGGATCAAAAGGAATTGATCTTGGCATGGTTGGTGCATAGCCAAATTCCATGATTTTGGTGTTTTGGCTTGATTTTGTGGCTTGGTGGTGATTTTGGTGAAAAACGAAAATCATGGTTTTGGAAAACTGGCTGGACTCAATCCTCACAAATGCCTTCAAAGTGATGTGGGAGAAGTTTGGGATCAAAAGGAATTGATCTTGGCATGGTTGGTGCATAGCCAAATTCCATGATTTTGGTGTTTTGGCTTGATTTTGTGGCTTGGTGGTGATTTTGGTGAAAAACGAAAATCATGGTTTTGGAAAACTGGCTGGACTCAATCCTCACAAATGCCTTCAAAGTGATGTGGGAGAAGTTTGGGATCAAAAGGAATTGATCTTGACATGGTTGGTGCATAGCCAAGTTCATGATTTTGGATTTTTGGCTTGATTTTGTGGCTTGGTGGTGATTTTGGTGAAAAACGAAAATCATGGTTTTGGAAAACTGGCTGGACTCAATCCTCACAAATGCCTCCAAAGTGATGTGGGAGAAGTTTGGGATCAAAAGGAATTGATCTTGGCATGGTTGGTGCATAGCCAACTTCCATGATTTTGGATTTTTGGCTTGATTTTGTGACTTGGTGGTGATTTTGGTGAAAAACGAAAATCATGGTTTTGGAAAAGTGGCTGGACTCAATCCTCACAAATGCCTTCAAAGTGATGTGGGAGAAGTTTGGGAGCAAAAGGAATTGATCTTGGCATGGTTGGTGCATAGCCAAGTTCCATGATTTTGGATTTTTGGCTTGATTTTGTGACTTGGTGGTGATTTTGGTGAAAAACGAAAATCATGGTTTTGGAAAACTGGCTGGACTCAATCCTCACAAATGCCTTCAAAGTGATGTGGGAGAAGTTTGGGAGCAAAAGGAATTGATCTTGGCATGGTTGGTGCATAGCCAAGTTCCATGATTTTGGATTTTTGGCTTGATTTTGTGACTTGGTGGTGATTTTGGTGAAAAACGAAAATCATAGTTTTGGAAAACTGGCTGGACTCAATCCTCACAAATGCCTTCAAAGTGATGTGGGAGAAGTTTGGGATCAAAAGGAATTGATCTTGACATGGTTGGAGCATAGCCAAGTTCATGATTTTGGATTTTTGGCTTGATTTTGTGGCTTGGTGGTGATTTTGGTGAAAAACGAAAATCATGGTTTTGGAAAAGTGGCTGGACTCAATCCTCACAAATGCCTTCAAAGTGATGTGGGAGAAGTTTGGGATCAAAAGGAATTGATCTTGGCATGGTTGGTGCATAGCCAAATTCCATGATTTTGGTGTTTTGGCTTGATTTTGTGGCTTGGTGGTGATTTTGGTGAAAAACGAAAATCATGGTTTTGGAAAACTGGCTGGACTCAATCCTCACAAATGCCTTCAAAGTGATGTGGGAGAAGTTTGGGATCAAAAGGAATTGATCTTGGCATGGTTGGTGCATAGCCAAATTCCATGATTTTGGTGTTTTGGCTTGATTTTGTGGCTTGGTGGTGATTTTGGTGAAAAACGAAAATCATGGTTTTGGAAAACTGGCTGGACTCAATCCTCACAAATGCCTTCAAAGTGATGTGGGAGAAGTTTGGGATCAAAAGGAATTGATCTTGACATGGTTGGTGCATAGCCAAGTTCATGATTTTGGATTTTTGGCTTGATTTTGTGGCTTGGTGGTGATTTTGGTGAAAAACGAAAATCATGGTTTTGGAAAACTGGCTGGACTCAATCCTCACAAATGCCTCCAAAGTGATGTGGGAGAAGTTTGGGATCAAAAGGAATTGATCTTGGCATGGTTGGTGCATAGCCAACTTCCATGATTTTGGATTTTTGGCTTGATTTTGTGACTTGGTGGTGATTTTGGTGAAAAACGAAAATCATGGTTTTGGAAAAGTGGCTGGACTCAATCCTCACAAATGCCTTCAAAGTGATGTGGGAGAAGTTTGGGAGCAAAAGGAATTGATCTTGGCATGGTTGGTGCATAGCCAAGTTCCATGATTTTGGATTTTTGGCTTGATTTTGTGACTTGGTGGTGATTTTGGTGAAAAACGAAAATCATGGTTTTGGAAAACTGGCTGGACTCAATCCTCACAAATGCCTTCAAAGTGATGTGGGAGAAGTTTGGGAGCAAAAGGAATTGATCTTGGCATGGTTGGTGCATAGCCAAGTTCCATGATTTTGGATTTTTGGCTTGATTTTGTGACTTGGTGGTGATTTTGGTGAAAAACGAAAATCATGGTTTTGGAAAACTGGCTGGACTCAATCCTCACAAATGCCTTCAAAGTGATGTGGGAGAAGTTTGGGATCAAAAGGAATTGATCTTGACATGGTTGGTGCATAGCCAAGTTCATGATTTTGGATTTTTGGCTTGATTTTGTGGCTTGGTGGTGATTTTGGTGAAAAACGAAAATCATGGTTTTGGAAAACTGGCTGGACTCAATCCTCACAAATGTCTTCAAAGTGATGTGGGAGAAGTATGGGATCAAAAGGAATTGATCTTGGCATGGTTGGTGCATAGCCAACTTCCATGATTTTGGATTTTTGGCTTGATTTTGTGACTTGGTGGTGATTTTGGTGAAAAACGAAAATCATGGTTTTGGAAAAGTGGCTGGACTCAATCCTCAAAAATGCCTTCAAAGTGATGTGGGAGAAGTTTGGGAGCAAAAGGAATTGATCTTGGCATGGTTGGTGCATAGCCAAGTTCCATGATTTTGGATTTTTGGCTTGATTTTGTGACTTGGTGGTGATTTTGGTGAAAAACGAAAATCATGGTTTTGGAAAAGTGGCTGGACTCAATCCTCACAAATGCCTTCAAAGTGATGTGGGAGAAGTTTGGGAGCAAAAGGAATTGATCTTGGCATGGTTGGTGCATAGCCAAATTCCATGATTTTGGTGTTTTGGCTTGATTTTGTGGCTTGGTGGTGATTTTGGTGAAAAACGAAAATCATGGTTTTGGAAAACTGGCTGGACTCAATCCTCACAAATGCCTTCAAAGTGATGTGGGAGAAGTTTGGGATCAAAAGGAATTGATCTTGGCATGGTTGGTGCATAGCCAAATTCCATGATTTTGGTGTTTTGGCTTGATTTTGTGGCTTGGTGGTGATTTTGGTGAAAAACGAAAATCATGGTTTTGGAAAAGTGGCTGGACTCAATCCTCACAAATGCCTTCAAAGTGATGTGGGAGAAGTTTGGGATCAAAAGGAATTGATCTTGGCATGGTTGGTGCATAGCCAACTTCCATGATTTTGGATTTTTGGCTTGATTTTGTGACTTGGTGGTGATTTTGGTGAAAAACGAAAATCATGGTTTTGGAAAAGTGGCTGGACTCAATCCTCACAAATGCCTTCAAAGTGATGTGGGAGAAGTTTGGGAGCAAAAGGAATTGATCTTGGCATGGTTGGTGCATAGCCAAGTTCCATGATTTTGGATTTTTGGCTTGATTTTGTGACTTGGTGGTGATTTTGGTGAAAAACGAAAATCATGGTTTTGGAAAAGTGGCTGGACTCAATCCTCACAAATGCCTTCAAAGTGATGTGGGAGAAGTTTGGGATCAAAAGGAATTGATCTTGGCATGGTTGGTGCATAGCCAAGTTCCAAGATTTTGGTGTTTTGGCTTGATTTTGTGACTTGGTGGTGATTTTGGTGAAAAACGAAAATCATGGTTTTGGAAAACTGGCTGGACTCAATCCTCACAAATGCCTTCAAAGTGATGTGGGAGAAGTTTGGGATCAAAAGGAATTGATCTTGGCATGGTTGGTGCATAGCCAAGTTCCATGATTTTGGATTTTTGGCTTGATTTTGTGACTTGGTGGTGATTTTGGTGAAAAACGAAAATCATGGTTTTGGAAAACTGGCTGGACTCAATCCTCACAAATGCCTTCAAAGTGATGTGGGAGAAGTTTGGGATCAAAAGGAATTGATCTTGACATGGTTGGTGCATAGCCAAGTTCATGATTTTGGATTTTTGGCTTGATTTTGTGGCTTGGTGGTGATTTTGGTGAAAAACGAAAATCATGGTTTTGGAAAAGTGGCTGGACTCAATCCTCACAAATGCCTTCAAAGTGATGTGGGAGAAGTTTGGGAGCAAAAGGAATTGATCTTGGCATGGTTGGTGCATAGCCAACTTCCATGATTTTGGATTTTTGGCTTGATTTTGTGACTTGGTGGTGATTTTGGTGAAAAACGAAAATCATGGTTTTGGAAAACTGGCTGGACTCAATCCTCACAAATGCCTTCAAAGTGATGTGGGAGAAGTTTGGGAGCAAAAGGAATTGATCTTGGCATGGTTGGTGCATAGCCAAGTTCCATGATTTTGGATTTTTGGCTTGATTTTGTGACTTGGTGGTGATTTTGGTGAAAAACGAAAATCATGGTTTTGGAAAACTGGCTGGACTCAATCCTCACAAATGCCTTCAAAGTGATGTGGGAGAAGTTTGGGATCAAAAGGAATTGATCTTGACATGGTTGGTGCATAGCCAAGTTCATGATTTTGGATTTTTGGCTTGATTTTGTGGCTTGGTGGTGATTTTGGTGAAAAACGAAAATCATGGTTTTGGAAAAGTGGCTGGACTCAATCCTCACAAATGCCTTCAAAGTGATGTGGGAGAAGTATGGGATCAAAAGGAATTGATCTTGGCATGGTTGGTGCATAGCCAACTTCCATGATTTTGGATTTTTGGCTTGATTTTGTGACTTGGTGGTGATTTTGGTGAAAAACGAAAATCATGGTTTTGGAAAAGTGGCTGGACTCAATCCTCACAAATGCCTTCAAAGTGATGTGGGAGAAGTTTGGGAGCAAAAGGAATTGATCTTGGCATGGTTGGTGCATAGCCAAGTTCCATGATTTTGGATTTTTGGCTTGATTTTGTGACTTGGTGGTGATTTTGGTGAAAAACGAAAATCATGGTTTTGGAAAAGTGGCTGGACTCAATCCTCACAAATGCCTTCAAAGTGATGTGGGAGAAGTTTGGGAGCAAAAGGAATTGATCTTGGCATGGTTGGTGCATAGCCAAGTTCCATGATTTTGGATTTTTGGCTTGATTTTGTGACTTGGTGGTGATTTTGGTGAAAAACGAAAATCATGGTTTTGGAAAACTGGCTGGACTCAATCCTCACAAATGCCTTCAAAGTGATGTGGGAGAAGTTTGGGAGCAAAAGGAATTGATCTTGGCATGGTTGGTGCATAGCCAAGTTCCATGATTTTGGATTTTTGGCTTGATTTTGTGACTTGGTGGTGATTTTGGTGAAAAACGAAAATCATGGTTTTGGAAAACTGGCTGGACACAATCCTCACAAATGCCTTCAAAGTGATGTGGGAGAAGTTTGGGATCAAAAGGAATTGATCTTGACATGGTTGGTGCATAGCCAAGTTCATGATTTTGGATTTTTGGCTTGATTTTGTGGCTTGGTGGTGATTTTGGTGAAAAACGAAAATCATGGTTTTGGAAAAGTGGCTGGACTCAATCCTCACAAATGCCTTCAAAGTGATGTGGGAGAAGTATGGGATCAAAAGGAATTGATCTTGGCATGGTTGGTGCATAGCCAACTTCCATGATTTTGGATTTTTGGCTTGATTTTGTGACTTGGTGGTGATTTTGGTGAAAAACGAAAATCATGGTTTTGGAAAAGTGGCTGGACTCAATCCTCACAAATGCCTTCAAAGTGATGTGGGAGAAGTTTGGGAGCAAAAGGAATTGATCTTGGCATGGTTGGTGCATAGCCAAGTTCCATGATTTTGGATTTTTGGCTTGATTTTGTGACTTGGTGGTGATTTTGGTGAAAAACGAAAATCATGGTTTTGGAAAACTGGCTGGACTCAATCCTCACAAATGCCTTCAAAGTGATGTGGGAGAAGTTTGGGAGCAAAAGGAATTGATCTTGGCATGGTTGGTGCATAGCCAAGTTCCATGACTTTGGATTTTTGGCTTGATTTTGTGACTTGGTGGTGATTTTGGTGAAAAACGAAAATCATGGTTTTGGAAAACTGGCTGGACTCAATCCTCACAAATGCCTTCAAAGTGATGTGGGAGAAGTTTGGGATCAAAAGGAATTGATCTTGACATGGTTGGTGCATAGCCAAGTTCATGATTTTGGATTTTTGGCTTGATTTTGTGGCTTGGTGGTGATTTTGGTGAAAAACGAAAATCATGGTTTTGGAAAAGTGGCTGGACTCAATCCTCACAAATGCCTTCAAAGTGATGTGGGAGAAGTATGGGATCAAAAGGAATTGATCTTGGCATGGTTGGTGCATAGCCAACTTCCATGATTTTGGATTTTTGGCTTGATTTTGTGACTTGGTGGTGATTTTGGTGAAAAACGAAAATCATGGTTTTGGAAAAGTGGCTGGACTCAATCCTCACAAATGCCTTCAAAGTGATGTGGGAGAAGTTTGGGAGCAAAAGGAATTGATCTTGGCATGGTTGGTGCATAGCCAAGTTCCATGATTTTGGATTTTTGGCTTGATTTTGTGGCTTGGTGGTGATTTTGGTGAAAAACGAAAATCATGGTTTTGGAAAACTGGCTGGACTCAATCCTCACAAATGCCTCCAAAGTGATGTGGGAGAAGTTTGGGATCAAAAGGAATTGATCTTGGCATGGTTGGTGCATAGCCAAGTTCCATGATTTTGGATTTTTGGCTTGATTTTGTGACTTGGTGGTGATTTTGGTGAAAAACGAAAATCATGGTTTTGGAAAACTGGCTGGACTCAATCCTCACAAATGCCTTCAAAGTGATGTGGGAGAAGTTTGGGATCAAAAGGAATTGATCTTGGCATGGTTGGTGCATAGCCAAGTTCCATGATTTTGGATTTTTGGCTTGATTTTGTGACTTGGTGGTGATTTTGGTGAAAAACGAAAATCATGGTTTTGGAAAAGTGGCTGGACTCAATTCTCACAAATGCCTTCAAAGTGATGTGGGAGAAGTTTGGGATCAAAAGGAATTGATCTTGGCATGGTTGGTGCATAGCCAAGTTCCATGATTTTGGATTTTTGGCTTGATTTTGTGACTTGGTGGTGATTTTGGTGAAAAACGAAAATCATGGTTTTGGAAAAGTGGCTGGACTCAATCCTCACAAATGCCTTCAAAGTGATGTGGGAGAAGTTTGGGATCAAAAGGAATTGATCTTGGCATGGTTGGTGCATAGCCAAGTTCCAAGATTTTGGTGTTTTGGCTTGATTTTGTGACTTGGTGGTGTGCCAAGAATCATGAAATTTTCAAAGTGGTGGTTTTTGAGTTTTGTTGGTTGGAAAGTGTCACAAATGCATGCAGAATGA
>NC_143503.1:967500-970000 GCF_051622355.1 Phaseolus vulgaris | reverse complement strand
TTTGGGAGCAAAAGGAATTGATCTTGGCATGGTTGGTGCATAGCCAAGTTCCATGATTTTGGATTTTTGGCTTGATTTTGTGACTTGGTGGTGATTTTGGTGAAAAACGAAAATCATGGTTTTGGAAAACTGGCTGGACTCAATCCTCACAAATGCCTTCAAAGTGATGTGGGAGAAGTTTGGGATCAAAAGGAATTGATCTTGACATGGTTGGTGCATAGCCAAGTTCATGATTTTGGATTTTTGGCTTGATTTTGTGGCTTGGTGGTGATTTTGGTGAAAAACGAAAATCATGGTTTTGGAAAACTGGCTGGACTCAATCCTCACAAATGTCTTCAAAGTGATGTGGGAGAAGTATGGGATCAAAAGGAATTGATCTTGGCATGGTTGGTGCATAGCCAACTTCCATGATTTTGGATTTTTGGCTTGATTTTGTGACTTGGTGGTGATTTTGGTGAAAAACGAAAATCATGGTTTTGGAAAAGTGGCTGGACTCAATCCTCAAAAATGCCTTCAAAGTGATGTGGGAGAAGTTTGGGAGCAAAAGGAATTGATCTTGGCATGGTTGGTGCATAGCCAAGTTCCATGATTTTGGATTTTTGGCTTGATTTTGTGACTTGGTGGTGATTTTGGTGAAAAACGAAAATCATGGTTTTGGAAAAGTGGCTGGACTCAATCCTCACAAATGCCTTCAAAGTGATGTGGGAGAAGTTTGGGAGCAAAAGGAATTGATCTTGGCATGGTTGGTGCATAGCCAAATTCCATGATTTTGGTGTTTTGGCTTGATTTTGTGGCTTGGTGGTGATTTTGGTGAAAAACGAAAATCATGGTTTTGGAAAACTGGCTGGACTCAATCCTCACAAATGCCTTCAAAGTGATGTGGGAGAAGTTTGGGATGAAAAGGAATTGATCTTGGCATGGTTGGTGCATAGCCAAATTCCATGATTTTGGTGTTTTGGCTTGATTTTGTGGCTTGGTGGTGATTTTGGTGAAAAACGAAAATCATGGTTTTGGAAAAGTGGCTGGACTCAATCCTCACAAATGCCTTCAAAGTGATGTGGGAGAAGTTTGGGATCAAAAGGAATTGATCTTGGCATGGTTGGTGCATAGCCAAGTTCCATGATTTTGGATTTTTGGCTTGATTTTGTGACTTGGTGGTGATTTTGGTGAAAAACGAAAATCATGGTTTTGGAAAAGTGGCTGGACTCAATTCTCACAAATGCCTTCAAAGTGATGTGGGAGAAGTTTGGGATCAAAAGGAATTGATCTTGGCATGGTTGGTGCATAGCCAAGTTCCATGATTTTGGATTTTTGGCTTGATTTTGTGACTTGGTGGTGATTTTGGTGAAAAACGAAAATCATGGTTTTGGAAAAGTGGCTGGACTCAATCCTCACAAATGCCTTCAAAGTGATGTGGGAGAAGTTTGGGATCAAAAGGAATTGATCTTGGCATGGTTGGTGCATAGCCAAGTTCCAAGATTTTGGTGTTTTGGCTTGATTTTGTGACTTGGTGGTGTGCCAAGAATCATGAAATTTTCAAAGTGGTGGTTTTTGAGTTTTGTTGGTTGGAAAGTGTCACAAATGCATGCAGAATGAGGTCTAGAAAGTTTGGTATCAAAACCAAGCCATCTTGATGTGGTTTTGAATTTTTGAAATGTTGGAAAATAGAGGGTTTTGAAAAAAATTCATGAAAATTCGAAACCTTGGCCAATCCTAACGAAACTTGGTGGGCACCTTCTTGATATTATTATGGGATGGACTGGAAAAAATCACGCAAAAATACGGTGTCTAGATACGTTTTTCCATTTTTCCCGATTTTCCACATTTCGGGTGTTTGGAAAAATAAAAAAAATACTTCCCCATGTCGAAAAATTCTAATTTTTTGCAGGCAATGTTGTACCATTTTTATGAGGATCCCTGCAAAAAATCTCGTGAAAATTCGTTCTCTAGGTCCCAAAACAGAACTTATGTCTACTCAAAAAAAGTGTATCTACTTGTACAAAAGTGGCTTTTGCATATTTAGCTATTATAGGGGGGGGGTGTTCCTCAATGCAGCCAGCTCTTGCACCATGGAAAATTCTGGTGCGGTCCCTTCATTCCCCCCTGTTTTGGCTTGCTTTGTGGTGGGGCAAGTCAAAACGCCCACACATGGGTGATCCACCAACTTGGGTTGGTGTCACCCGTTGTGGGCGGCGGCATGGTGGTGGCCGCCGTCGGTTCCGGCCGACTGACCCGGTGGGAAAAAATGTGAATCTGTTATGTGGATTTGTGGCACGCTGGTGGGATTTTCGTTGTGTGGCTCATTTCTAGACTTGTGAGCATCACGAAGGGGGTATGGCTTCCAACCGTTCGCGGGGAAGGGGCCATCATGTCTGGCTTGCTGCCGGCCGGGGGGGTAATGTCATCAGTCAGCGTCCGCTTGGGCTCACATTTGTGCTGGTTACGCCCAGGGTCATGTGGTTGATATTGAGGGCTTTATTACTCTCGGTCCAGTAGCGCG
>NC_143503.1:947500-957500 GCF_051622355.1 Phaseolus vulgaris | reverse complement strand
TGCCTTCAAAGTGATGTGGGAGAAGTTTGGGATCAAAAGGAATTGATCTTGCCATGGTTGGTGCATAGCCAAGTTCATGATTTTGGTGTTTTGGCTTGATTTTGTGGCTTGGTGGTGATTTTGGTGAAAAACGAAAATCATGGTTTTGGAAAACTGGCTGGACTCAATCCTCACAAATGCCTTCAAAGTGATGTGGGAGAAGTTTGGGATCAAAAGGAATTGATCTTGACATGGTTGGTGCATAGCCAAGTTCATGATTTTGGTGTTTTGGCTTGATTTTGTGGCTTGGTGGTGATTTTGGTGAAAAACGAAAATCATGGTTTTGGAAAACTGGCTGGACTCAATCCTCACAAATGCCTTCAAAGTGATGTGGGAGAAGTTTGGGATCAAAAGGAATTGATCTTGACATGGTTGGTGCATAGCCAAGTTCATGATTTTGGATTTTTGGCTTGATTTTGTGGCTTGGTGGTGATTTTGGTGAAAAACGAAAATCATGGTTTTGGAAATCTGGCTGGACTCAATCCTCACAAATGCCTTCAAAGTGATGTGGGAGAAGTTTGGGATCAAAAGGAATTGATCTTGACATGGTTGGTGCATAGCCAAGTTCATGATTTTGGTGTTTTGGCTTGATTTTGTGGCTTGGTGGTGATTTTGGTGAAAAACGAAAATCATGGTTTTGGAAAACTGGCTGGACTCAATCCTCACAAATGCCTTCAAAGTGATGTGGGAGAAGTTTGGGATCAAAAGGAATTGATCTTGACATGGTTGGTGCATAGCCAAGTTCATGATTTTGGATTTTTGGCTTGATTTTGTGGCTTGGTGGTGATTTTGGTGAAAAACGAAAATCATGGTTTTGGAAAACTGGCTGGACTCAATCCTCACAAATGCCTCCAAAGTGATGTGGGAGAAGTTTGGGATCAAAAGGAATTGATCTTGGCATGGTTGGTGCATAGCCAAGTTCCATGATTTTGGTGTTTTGGCTTGATTTTGTGGCTTGGTGGTGATTTTGGTGAAAAACGAAAATGATGGTTTTGGAAAACTGGCTGGACTCAATCCTCACAAATGCCTTCAAAGTGATGTGGGAGAAGTTTGGGATCAAAAGGAATTGATCTTGACATGGTTGGTGCATAGCCAAGTTCATGATTTTGGTGTTTTGGCTTGATTTTGTGGCTTGGTGGTGATTTTGGTGAAAAACGAAAATGATGGTTTTGGAAAACTGGCTGGACTCAATCCTCACAAATGCCTTCAAAGTGATGTGGGAGAAGTTTGGGATCAAAAGGAATTGATCTTGACATGGTTGGTGCATAGCCAAGTTCATGATTTTGGTGTTTTGGCTTGATTTTGTGGCTTGGTGGTGATTTTGGTGAAAAACGAAAATGTTGGTTTTGGAAAACTGGCTGGACTCAATCCTCACAAATGCCTTCAAAGTGATGTGGGAGAAGTTTGGGATCAAAAGGAATTGATCTTGGCATGGTTGGTGCATAGCCAAGTTCCATGATTTTGGTGTTTTGGCTTGATTTTGTGACTTGGTGGTGATTTTGGTGAAAAACGAAAATCATGGTTTTGGAAAACTGGCTGGACTCAATCCTCACAAATGCCTTCAAAGTGATGTGGGAGAAGTTTGGGATCAAAAGGAATTGATCTTGACATGGTTGGTGCATAGCCAAGTTCATGATTTTGGTGTTTTGGCTTGATTTTGTGGCTTGGTGGTGATTTTGGTGAAAAACGAAAATCATGGTTTTGGAAAACTGGCTGGACTCAATCCTCACAAATGCCTTCAAAGTGATGTGGGAGAAGTTTGGGATCAAAAGGAATTGATCTTGGCATGGTTGGTGCATAGCCAAGTTCCATGATTTTGGTGTTTTGGCTTGATTTTGTGACTTGGTGGTGATTTTGGTGAAAAACGAAAATCATGGTTTTGGAAAACTGGCTGGACTCAATCCTCACAAATGCCTTCAAAGTGATGTGGGAGAAGTTTGGGATCAAAAGGAATTGATCTTGACATGGTTGGTGCATAGCCAAGTTCATGATTTTGGTGTTTTGGCTTGATTTTGTGGCTTGGTGGTGATTTTGGTGAAAAACGAAAATCATGGTTTTGGAAAACTGGCTGGACTCAATCCTCACAAATGCCTTCAAAGTGATGTGGGAGAAGTTTGGGATCAAAAGGAATTGATCTTGGCATGGTTGGTGCATAGCCAAGTTCCATGATTTTGGTGTTTTGGCTTGATTTTGTGACTTGGTGGTGATTTTGGTGAAAAACGAAAATGATGGTTTTGGAAAACTGGCTGGACTCAATCCTCACAAATGCCTTCAAAGTGATGTGGGAGAAGTTTGGGATCAAAAGGAATTGATCTTGCCATGGTTGGTGCATAGCCAAGTTCATGATTTTGGTGTTTTGGCTTGATTTTGTGGCTTGGTGGTGATTTTGGTGAAAAACGAAAATCATGGTTTTGGAAAACTGGCTGGACTCAATCCTCACAAATGCCTTCAAAGTGATGTGGGAGAAGTTTGGGATCAAAAGGAATTGATCTTGACATGGTTGGTGCATAGCCAAGTTCATGATTTTGGATTTTTGGCTTGATTTTGTGGCTTGGTGGTGATTTTGGTGAAAAACGAAAATCATGGTTTTGGAAAACTGGCTGGACTCAATCCTCACAAATGCCTTCAAAGTGATGTGGGAGAAGTTTGGGATCAAAAGGAATTGATCTTGCCATGGTTGGTGCATAGCCAAGTTCATGATTTTGGTGTTTTGGCTTGATTTTGTGGCTTGGTGGTGATTTTGGTGAAAAACGAAAATCATGGTTTTGGAAAACTGGCTGGACTCAATCCTCACAAATGCCTTCAAAGTGATGTGGGAGAAGTTTGGGATCAAAAGGAATTGATCTTGACATGGTTGGTGCATAGCCAAGTTCATGATTTTGGTGTTTTGGCTTGATTTTGTGGCTTGGTGGTGATTTTGGTGAAAAACGAAAATCATGGTTTTGGAAAACTGGCTGGACTCAATCCTCACAAATGCCTTCAAAGTGATGTGGGAGAAGTTTGGGATCAAAAGGAATTGATCTTGACATGGTTGGTGCATAGCCAAGTTCATGATTTTGGATTTTTGGCTTGATTTTGTGGCTTGGTGGTGATTTTGGTGAAAAACGAAAATCATGGTTTTGGAAATCTGGCTGGACTCAATCCTCACAAATGCCTTCAAAGTGATGTGGGAGAAGTTTGGGATCAAAAGGAATTGATCTTGACATGGTTGGTGCATAGCCAAGTTCATGATTTTGGTGTTTTGGCTTGATTTTGTGGCTTGGTGGTGATTTTGGTGAAAAACGAAAATCATGGTTTTGGAAAACTGGCTGGACTCAATCCTCACAAATGCCTTCAAAGTGATGTGGGAGAAGTTTGGGATCAAAAGGAATTGATCTTGACATGGTTGGTGCATAGCCAAGTTCATGATTTTGGATTTTTGGCTTGATTTTGTGGCTTGGTGGTGATTTTGGTGAAAAACGAAAATCATGGTTTTGGAAAACTGGCTGGACTCAATCCTCACAAATGCCTCCAAAGTGATGTGGGAGAAGTTTGGGATCAAAAGGAATTGATCTTGGCATGGTTGGTGCATAGCCAAGTTCCATGATTTTGGTGTTTTGGCTTGATTTTGTGGCTTGGTGGTGATTTTGGTGAAAAACGAAAATGATGGTTTTGGAAAACTGGCTGGACTCAATCCTCACAAATGCCTTCAAAGTGATGTGGGAGAAGTTTGGGATCAAAAGGAATTGATCTTGACATGGTTGGTGCATAGCCAAGTTCATGATTTTGGTGTTTTGGCTTGATTTTGTGGCTTGGTGGTGATTTTGGTGAAAAACGAAAATGTTGGTTTTGGAAAACTGGCTGGACTCAATCCTCACAAATGCCTTCAAAGTGATGTGGGAGAAGTTTGGGATCAAAAGGAATTGATCTTGACATGGTTGGTGCATAGCCAAGTTCCATGATTTTGGTGTTTTGGCTTGATTTTGTGACTTGGTGGTGATTTTGGTGAAAAACGAAAATCATGGTTTTGGAAAACTGGCTGGACTCAATCCTCACAAATGCCTTCAAAGTGATGTGGGAGAAGTTTGGGATCAAAAGGAATTGATCTTGACATGGTTGGTGCATAGCCAAGTTCATGATTTTGGTGTTTTGGCTTGATTTTGTGGCTTGGTGGTGATTTTGGTGAAAAACGAAAATGATGGTTTTGGAAAACTGGCTGGACTCAATCCTCACAAATGCCTTCAAAGTGATGTGGGAGAAGTTTGGGATCAAAAGGAATTGATCTTGACATGGTTGGTGCATAGCCAAGTTCATGATTTTGGTGTTTTGGCTTGATTTTGTGGCTTGGTGGTGATTTTGGTGAAAAACGAAAATGTTGGTTTTGGAAAACTGGCTGGACTCAATCCTCACAAATGCCTTCAAAGTGATGTGGGAGAAGTTTGGGATCAAAAGGAATTGATCTTGGCATGGTTGGTGCATAGCCAAGTTCATGATTTTGGTGTTTTGGCTTGATTTTGTGGCTTGGTGGTGATTTTGGTGAAAAACGAAAATCATTGTTTTGGAAAACTGGCTGGACTCAATCCTCACAAATGCCTTCAAAGTGATGTGGGAGAAGTTTGGGATCAAAAGGAATTGATCTTGGCATGGTTGGTGCATAGCCAAGTTCCATGATTTTGGTGTTTTGGCTTGATTTTGTGACTTGG
The DNA here is from genome assembly GCF_051622355.1 of Phaseolus vulgaris. Lineage (NCBI taxonomy): Eukaryota > Viridiplantae > Streptophyta > Magnoliopsida > Fabales > Fabaceae > Phaseolus > Phaseolus vulgaris. The sequence continues at coordinate 952,779 of NC_143503.1, read as the reverse complement.
TGGTGATTTTGGTGAAAAACGAAAATCATGGTTTTGGAAAACTGGCTGGACTCAATCCTCACAAATGCCTTCAAAGTGATGTGGGAGAAGTTTGGGATCAAAAGGAATTGATCTTGCCATGGTTGGTGCATAGCCAAGTTCATGATTTTGGTGTTTTGGCTTGATTTTGTGGCTTGGTGGTGATTTTGGTGAAAAACGAAAATCATGGTTTTGGAAAACTGGCTGGACTCAATCCTCACAAATGCCTTCAAAGTGATGTGGGAGAAGTTTGGGATCAAAAGGAATTGATCTTGACATGGTTGGTGCATAGCCAAGTTCATGATTTTGGATTTTTGGCTTGATTTTGTGGCTTGGTGGTGATTTTGGTGAAAAACGAAAATCATGGTTTTGGAAAACTGGCTGGACTCAATCCTCACAAATGCCTTCAAAGTGATGTGGGAGAAGTTTGGGATCAAAAGGAATTGATCTTGCCATGGTTGGTGCATAGCCAAGTTCATGATTTTGGTGTTTTGGCTTGATTTTGTGGCTTGGTGGTGATTTTGGTGAAAAACGAAAATCATGGTTTTGGAAAACTGGCTGGACTCAATCCTCACAAATGCCTTCAAAGTGATGTGGGAGAAGTTTGGGATCAAAAGGAATTGATCTTGACATGGTTGGTGCATAGCCAAGTTCCATGATTTTGGTGTTTTGGCTTGATTTTGTGGCTTGGTGGTGATTTTGGTGAAAAACGAAAATGATGGTTTTGGAAAACTGGCTGGACTCAATCCTCACAAATGCCTTCAAAGTGATGTGGGAGAAGTTTGGGATCAAAAGGAATTGATCTTGACATGGTTGGTGCATAGCCAAGTTCATGATTTTGGTGTTTTGGCTTGATTTTGTGGCTTGGTGGTGATTTTGGTGAAAAACGAAAATCATGGTTTTGGAAAACTGGCTGGACTCAATCCTCACAAATGCCTTCAAAGTGATGTGGGAGAAGTTTGGGATCAAAAGGAATTGATCTTGACATGGTTGGTGCATAGCCAAGTTCATGATTTTGGTGTTTTGGCTTGATTTTGTGGCTTGGTGGTGATTTTGGTGAAAAACGAAAATCATGGTTTTGGAAAACTGGCTGGACTCAATCCTCACAAATGCCTTCAAAGTGATGTGGGAGAAGTTTGGGATCAAAAGGAATTGATCTTGACATGGTTGGTGCATAGCCAAGTTCATGATTTTGGTGTTTTGGCTTGATTTTGTGGCTTGGTGGTGATTTTGGTGAAAAACGAAAATCATGGTTTTGGAAAACTGGCTGGACTCAATCCTCACAAATGCCTTCAAAGTGATGTGGGAGAAGTTTGGGATCAAAAGGAATTGATCTTGGCATGGTTGGTGCATAGCCAAGTTCCATGATTTTGGTGTTTTGGCTTGATTTTGTGACTTGGTGGTGATTTTGGTGAAAAACGAAAATCATGGTTTTGGAAAACTGGCTGGACTCAATCCTCACAAATGCCTTCAAAGTGATGTGGGAGAAGTTTGGGATCAAAAGGAATTGATCTTGACATGGTTGGTGCATAGCCAAGTTCATGATTTTGGTGTTTTGGCTTGATTTTGTGGCTTGGTGGTGATTTTGGTGAAAAACGAAAATCATGGTTTTGGAAAACTGGCTGGACTCAATCCTCACAAATGCCTTCAAAGTGATGTGGGAGAAGTTTGGGATCAAAAGGAATTGATCTTGACATGGTTGGTGCATAGCCAAGTTCATGATTTTGGTGTTTTGGCTTGATTTTGTGGCTTGGTGGTGATTTTGGTGAAAAACGAAAATCATGGTTTTGGAAAACTGGCTGGACTCAATCCTCACAAATGCCTTCAAAGTGATGTGGGAGAAGTTTGGGATCAAAAGGAATTGATCTTGGCATGGTTGGTGCATAGCCAAGTTCCATGATTTTGGTGTTTTGGCTTGATTTTGTGACTTGGTGGTGATTTTGGTGAAAAACGAAAATCATGGTTTTGGAAAACTGGCTGGACTCAATCCTCACAAATGCCTTCAAAGTGATGTGGGAGAAGTTTGGGATCAAAAGGAATTGATCTTGACATGGTTGGTGCATAGCCAAGTTCATGATTTTGGTGTTTTGGCTTGATTTTGTGGCTTGGTGGTGATTTTGGTGAAAAACGAAAATCATGGTTTTGGAAAACTGGCTGGACTCAATCCTCACAAATGCCTTCAAAGTGATGTGGGAGAAGTTTGGGATCAAAAGGAATTGATCTTGACATGGTTGGTGCATAGCCAAGTTCATGATTTTGGTGTTTTGGCTTGATTTTGTGGCTTGGTGGTGATTTTGGTGAAAAACGAAAATCATGGTTTTGGAAAACTGGCTGGACTCAATCCTCACAAATGCCTTCAAAGTGATGTGGGAGAAGTTTGGGATCAAAAGGAATTGATCTTGGCATGGTTGGTGCATAGCCAAGTTCCATGATTTTGGTGTTTTGGCTTGATTTTGTGACTTGGTGGTGATTTTGGTGAAAAACGAAAATCATGGTTTTGGAAAACTGGCTGGACTCAATCCTCACAAATGCCTTCAAAGTGATGTGGGAGAAGTTTGGGATCAAAAGGAATTGATCTTGACATGGTTGGTGCATAGCCAAGTTCATGATTTTGGTGTTTTGGCTTGATTTTGTGGCTTGGTGGTGATTTTGGTGAAAAACGAAAATCATGGTTTTGGAAAACTGGCTGGACTCAATCCTCACAAATGCCTTCAAAGTGATGTGGGAGAAGTTTGGGATCAAAAGGAATTGATCTTGACATGGTTGGTGCATAGCCAAGTTCATGATTTTGGTGTTTTGGCTTGATTTTGTGGCTTGGTGGTGATTTTGGTGAAAAACGAAAATCATGGTTTTGGAAAACTGGCTGGACTCAATCCTCACAAATGCCTTCAAAGTGATGTGGGAGAAGTTTGGGATCAAAAGGAATTGATCTTGGCATGGTTGGTGCATAGCCAAGTTCCATGATTTTGGTGTTTTGGCTTGATTTTGTGACTTGGTGGTGATTTTGGTGAAAAACGAAAATCATGGTTTTGGAAAACTGGCTGGACTCAATCCTCACAAATGCCTTCAAAGTGATGTGGGAGAAGTTTGGGATCAAAAGGAATTGATCTTGACATGGTTGGTGCATAGCCAAGTTCATGATTTTGGTGTTTTGGCTTGATTTTGTGGCTTGGTGGTGATTTTGGTGAAAAACGAAAATCATGGTTTTGGAAAACTGGCTGGACTCAATCCTCACAAATGCCTTCAAAGTGATGTGGGAGAAGTTTGGGATCAAAAGGAATTGATCTTGACATGGTTGGTGCATAGCCAAGTTCATGATTTTGGTGTTTTGGCTTGATTTTGTGGCTTGGTGGTGATTTTGGTGAAAAACGAAAATCATGGTTTTGGAAAACTGGCTGGACTCAATCCTCACAAATGCCTTCAAAGTGATGTGGGAGAAGTTTGGGATCAAAAGGAATTGATCTTGGCATGGTTGGTGCATAGCCAAGTTCCATGATTTTGGTGTTTTGGCTTGATTTTGTGACTTGGTGGTGATTTTGGTGAAAAACGAAAATCATGGTTTTGGAAAACTGGCTGGACTCAATCCTCACAAATGCCTTCAAAGTGATGTGGGAGAAGTTTGGGATCAAAAGGAATTGATCTTGACATGGTTGGTGCATAGCCAAGTTCATGATTTTGGTGTTTTGGCTTGATTTTGTGGCTTGGTGGTGATTTTGGTGAAAAACGAAAATCATGGTTTTGGAAAACTGGCTGGACTCAATCCTCACAAATGCCTTCAAAGTGATGTGGGAGAAGTTTGGGATCAAAAGGAATTGATCTTGGCATGGTTGGTGCATAGCCAAGTTCCATGATTTTGGTGTTTTGGCTTGATTTTGTGACTTGGTGGTGATTTTGGTGAAAAACGAAAATCATGGTTTTGGAAAACTGGCTGGACTCAATCCTCACAAATGCCTTCAAAGTGATGTGGGAGAAGTTTGGGATCAAAAGGAATTGATCTTGACATGGTTGGTGCATAGCCAAGTTCATGATTTTGGTGTTTTGGCTTGATTTTGTGGCTTGGTGGTGATTTTGGTGAAAAACGAAAATCATGGTTTTGGAAAACTGGCTGGACTCAATCCTCACAAATGCCTTCAAAGTGATGTGGGAGAAGTTTGGGATCAAAAGGAATTGATCTTGACATGGTTGGTGCATAGCCAAGTTCATGATTTTGGATTTTTGGCTTGATTTTGTGGCTTGGTGGTGATTTTGGTGAAAAACGAAAATCATGGTTTTGGAAATCTGGCTGGACTCAATCCTCACAAATGCCTTCAAAGTGATGTGGGAGAAGTTTGGGATCAAAAGGAATTGATCTTGACATGGTTGGTGCATAGCCAAGTTCATGATTTTGGTGTTTTGGCTTGATTTTGTGGCTTGGTGGTGATTTTGGTGAAAAACGAAAATCATGGTTTTGGAAAACTGGCTGGACTCAATCCTCACAAATGCCTTCAAAGTGATGTGGGAGAAGTTTGGGATCAAAAGGAATTGATCTTGACATGGTTGGTGCATAGCCAAGTTCATGATTTTGGATTTTTGGCTTGATTTTGTGGCTTGGTGGTGATTTTGGTGAAAAACGAAAATCATGGTTTTGGAAATCTGGCTGGACTCAATCCTCACAAATGCCTCCAATGTGATGTGGGAGAAGTTTGGGATCAAAAGGAATTGATCTTGGCATGGTTGGTGCATAGCCAAGTTCCAAGATTTTGGTGTTTTGGCTTGATTTTGTGACTTGGTGGTGTGCCAAGAATCATGAAATTTTCAAAGTGGTGGTTTTTGAGTTTTGTTGGTTGGAAAGTGTCACAAATGCATGCAGAATGAGGTCTAGAAAGTTTGGTATCAAAACCAAGCCATCTTGATGTGGTTTTGAATTTTTGAAATGTTGGAAAATAGAGGGTTTTGAAAAAAATTCATGAAAATTCGAAATCTTGGCCAATCCTAACGAAACTTGGTGGGCACCTTCTTGATATTATTATGGGATGGACTGGAAAAAATCACGCAAAAATACGGTGTCTAGATACGTTTTTCCATTTTTCCCGATTTTCCACATTTCGGGTCTTTGGAAAAATAAAAAAAATACTTCCCCATGTCGAAAAATTCTAATTTTTTGCAGGCAATGTTGTACCATTTTTATGAGGATCCCTGCAAAAAATCTCGTGAAAATTCGTTCTCTAGGTCCCAAAACAGAACTTATGTCTACTCAAAAAAAGTGTATCTACTTGTACAAA
>NC_143503.1:935000-937500 GCF_051622355.1 Phaseolus vulgaris | reverse complement strand
AAGTTCATGATTTTGGATTTTTGGCTTGATTTTGTGGCTTGGTGGTGATTTTGGTGAAAAACGAAAATCATGGTTTTGGAAAACTGGCTGGACTCAATCCTCACAAATGCCTTCAAAGTGATGTGGGAGAAGTTTGGGATCAAAAGGAATTGATCTTGCCATGGTTGGTGCATAGCCAAGTTCATGATTTTGGTGTTTTGGCTTGATTTTGTGGCTTGGTGGTGATTTTGGTGAAAAACGAAAATCATGGTTTTGGAAAACTGGCTGGACTCAATCCTCACAAATGCCTTCAAAGTGATGTGGGAGAAGTTTGGGATCAAAAGGAATTGATCTTGACATGGTTGGTGCATAGCCAAGTTCATGATTTTGGATTTTTGGCTTGATTTTGTGGCTTGGTGGTGATTTTGGTGAAAAACGAAAATCATGGTTTTGGAAAACTGGCTGGACTCAATCCTCACAAATGCCTTCAAAGTGATGTGGGAGAAGTTTGGGATCAAAAGGAATTGATCTTGCCATGGTTGGTGCATAGCCAAGTTCATGATTTTGGTGTTTTGGCTTGATTTTGTGGCTTGGTGGTGATTTTGGTGAAAAACGAAAATCATGGTTTTGGAAAACTGGCTGGACTCAATCCTCACAAATGCCTTCAAAGTGATGTGGGAGAAGTTTGGGATCAAAAGGAATTGATCTTGACATGGTTGGTGCATAGCCAAGTTCATGATTTTGGTGTTTTGGCTTGATTTTGTGGCTTGGTGGTGATTTTGGTGAAAAACGAAAATCATGGTTTTGGAAAACTGGCTGGACTCAATCCTCACAAATGCCTTCAAAGTGATGTGGGAGAAGTTTGGGATCAAAAGGAATTGATCTTGACATGGTTGGTGCATAGCCAAGTTCATGATTTTGGATTTTTGGCTTGATTTTGTGGCTTGGTGGTGATTTTGGTGAAAAACGAAAATCATGGTTTTGGAAATCTGGCTGGACTCAATCCTCACAAATGCCTTCAAAGTGATGTGGGAGAAGTTTGGGATCAAAAGGAATTGATCTTGACATGGTTGGTGCATAGCCAAGTTCATGATTTTGGTGTTTTGGCTTGATTTTGTGGCTTGGTGGTGATTTTGGTGAAAAACGAAAATCATGGTTTTGGAAAACTGGCTGGACTCAATCCTCACAAATGCCTTCAAAGTGATGTGGGAGAAGTTTGGGATCAAAAGGAATTGATCTTGACATGGTTGGTGCATAGCCAAGTTCATGATTTTGGATTTTTGGCTTGATTTTGTGGCTTGGTGGTGATTTTGGTGAAAAACGAAAATCATGGTTTTGGAAATCTGGCTGGACTCAATCCTCACAAATGCCTCCAATGTGATGTGGGAGAAGTTTGGGATCAAAAGGAATTGATCTTGGCATGGTTGGTGCATAGCCAAGTTCCAAGATTTTGGTGTTTTGGCTTGATTTTGTGACTTGGTGGTGTGCCAAGAATCATGAAATTTTCAAAGTGGTGGTTTTTGAGTTTTGTTGGTTGGAAAGTGTCACAAATGCATGCAGAATGAGGTCTAGAAAGTTTGGTATCAAAACCAAGCCATCTTGATGTGGTTTTGAATTTTTGAAATGTTGGAAAATAGAGGGTTTTGAAAAAAATTCATGAAAATTCGAAATCTTGGCCAATCCTAACGAAACTTGGTGGGCACCTTCTTGATATTATTATGGGATGGACTGGAAAAAATCACGCAAAAATACGGTGTCTAGATACGTTTTTCCATTTTTCCCGATTTTCCACATTTCGGGTCTTTGGAAAAATAAAAAAAATACTTCCCCATGTCGAAAAATTCTAATTTTTTGCAGGCAATGTTGTACCATTTTTATGAGGATCCCTGCAAAAAATCTCGTGAAAATTCGTTCTCTAGGTCCCAAAACAGAACTTATGTCTACTCAAAAAAAGTGTATCTACTTGTACAAAAGTGGCTTTTGCATATTTAGCTATTATAGGGGGGGGGTGTTCCTCAATGCAGCCAGCTCTTGCACCATGGAAAATTCTGGTGCGGTCCCTTCATTCCCCCCTGTTTTGGCTTGCTTTGTGGTGGGGCAAGTCAAAACGCCCACACATGGGTGATCCACCAACTTGGGTTGGTGTCACCCGTTGTGGGCGGCGGCATGGTGGTGGCCGCCGTCGGTTCCGGCCGACTGACCCGGTGGGAAAAAATGTGAATCTGTTATGTGGATTTGTGGCACGCTGGTGGGATTTTCGTTGTGTGGCTCATTTCTAGACTTGTGAGCATCATGAAGGGGGTATGGCTTACAACCGTTCGCGGGGAAGGGGCCATCATGTCTGGCTTGCTGCCGGCCGGGGGGGTAATGTCATCAGTCAGCGTCCGCTTGGGCTCACATTTGTGCTGGTTACGCCCAGGGTCATGTGGTTGATATTGAAGGCTTTATTACTCTTGGTCCAGTAGCGCGCGGCCACCACAGGGAAGGCACGGCCTCATCCGCGTGGCTTCTCCCTCACGAG
>NC_143503.1:910000-915000 GCF_051622355.1 Phaseolus vulgaris | reverse complement strand
TGACTTGGTGGTGATTTTGGTGAAAAACGAAAATCATGGTTTTGGAAAACTGGCTGGACTCAATCCTCACAAATGCCTTCAAAGTGATGTGGGAGAAGTTTGGGATCAAAAGGAATTGATCTTGACATGGTTGGTGCATAGCCAAGTTCATGATTTTGGTGTTTTGGCTTGATTTTGTGGCTTGGTGGTGATTTTGGTGAAAAACGAAAATCATGGTTTTGGAAAACTGGCTGGACTCAATCCTCACAAATGCCTTCAAAGTGATGTGGGAGAAGTTTGGGATCAAAAGGAATTGATCTTGGCATGGTTGGTGCATAGCCAAGTTCCATGATTTTGGTGTTTTGGCTTGATTTTGTGACTTGGTGGTGATTTTGGTGAAAAACGAAAATCATGGTTTTGGAAAACTGGCTGGACTCAATCCTCACAAATGCCTTCAAAGTGATGTGGGAGAAGTTTGGGATCAAAAGGAATTGATCTTGACATGGTTGGTGCATAGCCAAGTTCATGATTTTGGTGTTTTGGCTTGATTTTGTGGCTTGGTGGTGATTTTGGTGAAAAACGAAAATCATGGTTTTGGAAAACTGGCTGGACTCAATCCTCACAAATGCCTTCAAAGTGATGTGGGAGAAGTTTGGGATCAAAAGGAATTGATCTTGGCATGGTTGGTGCATAGCCAAGTTCCATGATTTTGGTGTTTTGGCTTGATTTTGTGACTTGGTGGTGATTTTGGTGAAAAACGAAAATCATGGTTTTGGAAAACTGGCTGGACTCAATCCTCACAAATGCCTTCAAAGTGATGTGTGAGAAGTTTGGGATCAAAAAGAATTGATCTTGACATGGTTGGTGCATAGCCAAGTTCATGATTTTGGATTTTTGGCTTGATTTTGTGGCTTGGTGGTGATTTTGGTGAAAAACGAAAATGTTGGTTTTGGAAAACTGGCTGGACTCAATCCTCACAAATGCCTCCAAAGTGATGTGGGAGAAGTTTGGGATCAAAAGGAATTGATCTTGGCATGGTTGGTGCATAGCCAAGTTCCATGATTTTGGTGTTTTGGCTTGATTTTGTGACTTGGTGGTGATTTTGGTGAAAAACGAAAATCATGGTTTTGGAAAACTGGCTGGACTCAATCCTCACAAATGCCTTCAAAGTGATGTGGGAGAAGTTTGGGATCAAAAGGAATTGATCTTGACATGGTTGGTGCATAGCCAAGTTCATGATTTTGTGACTTGGTGGTGATTTTGGTGAAAAACGAAAATGTTGGTTTTGGAAAAGTGGCTGGACTCAATCCTCACAAATGCCTTCAAAGTGATGTGGGAGAAGTTTGGGATCAAAAGGAATTGATCTTGACATGGTTGGTGCATAGCCAAGTTCATGATTTTGGTGTTTTGGCTTGATTTTGTGGCTTGGTGGTGATTTTGGTGAAAAACGAAAATGATGGTTTTGGAAAACTGGCTGGACTCAATCCTCACAAATGCCTTCAAAGTGATGTGGGAGAAGTTTGGGATCAAAAGGAATTGATCTTGACATGGTTGGTGCATAGCCAAGTTCATGATTTTGGTGTTTTGGCTTGATTTTGTGACTTGGTGGTGATTTTGGTGAAAAACGAAAATCATGGTTTTGGAAAACTGGCTGGACTCAATCCTCACAAATGCCTTCAAAGTGATGTGGGAGAAGTTTGGGATCAAAAGGAATTGATCTTGACATGGTTGGTGCATAGCCAAGTTCATGATTTTGGTGTTTTGGCTTGATTTTGTGGCTTGGTGGTGATTTTGGTGAAAAACGAAAATGATGGTTTTGGAAAACTGGCTGGACTCAATCCTCACAAATGCCTTCAAAGTGATGTGGGAGAAGTTTGGGATCAAAAGGAATTGATCTTGACATGGTTGGTGCATAGCCAAGTTCATGATTTTGGTGTTTTGGCTTGATTTTGTGGCTTGGTGGTGATTTTGGTGAAAAACGAAAATGTTGGTTTTGGAAAACTGGCTGGACTCAATCCTCACAAATGCCTTCAAAGTGATGTGGGAGAAGTTTGGGATCAAAAGGAATTGATCTTGGCATGGTTGGTGCATAGCCAAGTTCCATGATTTTGGTGTTTTGGCTTGATTTTGTGACTTGGTGGTGATTTTGGTGAAAAACGAAAATCATGGTTTTGGAAAACTGGCTGGACTCAATCCTCACAAATGCCTTCAAAGTGATGTGGGAGAAGTTTGGGATCAAAAGGAATTGATCTTGACATGGTTGGTGCATAGCCAAGTTCATGATTTTGGTGTTTTGGCTTGATTTTGTGGCTTGGTGGTGATTTTGGTGAAAAACGAAAATCATGGTTTTGGAAAACTGGCTGGACTCAATCCTCACAAATGCCTTCAAAGTGATGTGGGAGAAGTTTGGGATCAAAAGGAATTGATCTTGGCATGGTTGGTGCATAGCCAAGTTCCATGATTTTGGTGTTTTGGCTTGATTTTGTGACTTGGTGGTGATTTTGGTGAAAAACGAAAATCATGGTTTTGGAAAACTGGCTGGACTCAATCCTCACAAATGCCTTCAAAGTGATGTGGGAGAAGTTTGGGATCAAAAGGAATTGATCTTGACATGGTTGGTGCATAGCCAAGTTCATGATTTTGGTGTTTTGGCTTGATTTTGTGGCTTGGTGGTGATTTTGGTGAAAAACGAAAATCATGGTTTTGGAAAACTGGCTGGACTCAATCCTCACAAATGCCTTCAAAGTGATGTGGGAGAAGTTTGGGATCAAAAGGAATTGATCTTGGCATGGTTGGTGCATAGCCAAGTTCCATGATTTTGGTGTTTTGGCTTGATTTTGTGACTTGGTGGTGATTTTGGTGAAAAACGAAAATCATGGTTTTGGAAAACTGGCTGGACTCAATCCTCACAAATGCCTTCAAAGTGATGTGGGAGAAGTTTGGGATCAAAAGGAATTGATCTTGCCATGGTTGGTGCATAGCCAAGTTCATGATTTTGGTGTTTTGGCTTGATTTTGTGGCTTGGTGGTGATTTTGGTGAAAAACGAAAATCATGGTTTTGGAAAACTGGCTGGACTCAATCCTCACAAATGCCTTCAAAGTGATGTGGGAGAAGTTTGGGATCAAAAGGAATTGATCTTGACATGGTTGGTGCATAGCCAAGTTCATGATTTTGGATTTTTGGCTTGATTTTGTGGCTTGGTGGTGATTTTGGTGAAAAACGAAAATCATGGTTTTGGAAAACTGGCTGGACTCAATCCTCACAAATGCCTTCAAAGTGATGTGGGAGAAGTTTGGGATCAAAAGGAATTGATCTTGCCATGGTTGGTGCATAGCCAAGTTCATGATTTTGGTGTTTTGGCTTGATTTTGTGGCTTGGTGGTGATTTTGGTGAAAAACGAAAATCATGGTTTTGGAAAACTGGCTGGACTCAATCCTCACAAATGCCTTCAAAGTGATGTGGGAGAAGTTTGGGATCAAAAGGAATTGATCTTGACATGGTTGGTGCATAGCCAAGTTCATGATTTTGGTGTTTTGGCTTGATTTTGTGGCTTGGTGGTGATTTTGGTGAAAAACGAAAATCATGGTTTTGGAAAACTGGCTGGACTCAATCCTCACAAATGCCTTCAAAGTGATGTGGGAGAAGTTTGGGATCAAAAGGAATTGATCTTGACATGGTTGGTGCATAGCCAAGTTCATGATTTTGGATTTTTGGCTTGATTTTGTGGCTTGGTGGTGATTTTGGTGAAAAACGAAAATCATGGTTTTGGAAATCTGGCTGGACTCAATCCTCACAAATGCCTTCAAAGTGATGTGGGAGAAGTTTGGGATCAAAAGGAATTGATCTTGACATGGTTGGTGCATAGCCAAGTTCATGATTTTGGTGTTTTGGCTTGATTTTGTGGCTTGGTGGTGATTTTGGTGAAAAACGAAAATGATGGTTTTGGAAAACTGGCTGGACTCAATCCTCACAAATGCCTTCAAAGTGATGTGGGAGAAGTTTGGGATCAAAAGGAATTGATCTTGACATGGTTGGTGCATAGCCAAGTTCATGATTTTGGATTTTTGGCTTGATTTTGTGGCTTGGTGGTGATTTTGGTGAAAAACGAAAATCATGGTTTTGGAAATCTGGCTGGACTCAATCCTCACAAATGCCTCCAATGTGATGTGGGAGAAGTTTGGGATCAAAAGGAATTGATCTTGGCATGGTTGGTGCATAGCCAAGTTCCAAGATTTTGGTGTTTTGGCTTGATTTTGTGACTTGGTGGTGTGCCAAGAATCATGAAATTTTCAAAGTGGTGGTTTTTGAGTTTTGTTGGTTGGAAAGTGTCACAAATGCATGCAGAATGAGGTCTAGAAAGTTTGGTATCAAAACCAAGCCATCTTGATGTGGTTTTGAATTTTTGAAATGTTGGAAAATAGAGGGTTTTGAAAAAAATTCATGAAAATTCGAAATCTTGGCCAATCCTAACGAAACTTGGTGGGCACCTTCTTGATATTATTATGGGATGGACTGGAAAAAATCACGCAAAAATACGGTGTCTAGATACGTTTTTCCATTTTTCCCGATTTTCCACATTTCGGGTCTTTGGAAAAATAAAAAAAATACTTCCCCATGTCGAAAAATTCTAATTTTTTGCAGGCAATGTTGTACCATTTTTATGAGGATCCCTGCAAAAAATCTCGTGAAAATTCGTTCTCTAGGTCCCAAAACAGAACTTATGTCTACTCAAAAAAAGTGTATCTACTTGTACAAAAGTGGCTTTTGCATATTTAGCTATTATAGGGGGGGGGTGTTCCTCAATGCAGCCAGCTCTTGCACCATGGAAAATTCTGGTGCGGTCCCTTCATTCCCCCCTGTTTTGGCTTGCTTTGTGGTGGGGCAAGTCAAAACGCCCACACATGGGTGATCCACCAACTTGGGTTGGTGTCACCCGTTGTGGGCGGCGGCATGGTGGTGGCCGCCGTCGGTTCCGGCCGACTGACCCGGTGGGAAAAAATGTGAATCTGTTATGTGGATT
>NC_143503.1:885000-890000 GCF_051622355.1 Phaseolus vulgaris | reverse complement strand
GCTGGACTCAATCCTCACAAATGCCTTCAAAGTGATGTGGGAGAAGTTTGGGATCAAAAGGAATTGATCTTGACATGGTTGGTGCATAGCCAAGTTCATGATTTTGGTGTTTTGGCTTGATTTTGTGGCTTGGTGGTGATTTTGGTGAAAAACGAAAATGTTGGTTTTGGAAAACTGGCTGGACTCAATCCTCACAAATGCCTTCAAAGTGATGTGGGAGAAGTTTGGGATCAAAAGGAATTGATCTTGGCATGGTTGGTGCATAGCCAAGTTCCATGATTTTGGTGTTTTGGCTTGATTTTGTGACTTGGTGGTGATTTTGGTGAAAAACGAAAATCATGGTTTTGGAAAACTGGCTGGACTCAATCCTCACAAATGCCTTCAAAGTGATGTGGGAGAAGTTTGGGATCAAAAGGAATTGATCTTGACATGGTTGGTGCATAGCCAAGTTCATGATTTTGGTGTTTTGGCTTGATTTTGTGGCTTGGTGGTGATTTTGGTGAAAAACGAAAATCATGGTTTTGGAAAACTGGCTGGACTCAATCCTCACAAATGCCTTCAAAGTGATGTGGGAGAAGTTTGGGATCAAAAGGAATTGATCTTGGCATGGTTGGTGCATAGCCAAGTTCCATGATTTTGGTGTTTTGGCTTGATTTTGTGACTTGGTGGTGATTTTGGTGAAAAACGAAAATCATGGTTTTGGAAAACTGGCTGGACTCAATCCTCACAAATGCCTTCAAAGTGATGTGTGAGAAGTTTGGGATCAAAAAGAATTGATCTTGACATGGTTGGTGCATAGCCAAGTTCATGATTTTGGATTTTTGGCTTGATTTTGTGGCTTGGTGGTGATTTTGGTGAAAAACGAAAATGTTGGTTTTGGAAAACTGGCTGGACTCAATCCTCACAAATGCCTCCAAAGTGATGTGGGAGAAGTTTGGGATCAAAAGGAATTGATCTTGGCATGGTTGGTGCATAGCCAAGTTCCATGATTTTGGTGTTTTGGCTTGATTTTGTGACTTGGTGGTGATTTTGGTGAAAAACGAAAATCATGGTTTTGGAAAACTGGCTGGACTCAATCCTCACAAATGCCTTCAAAGTGATGTGGGAGAAGTTTGGGATCAAAAGGAATTGATCTTGACATGGTTGGTGCATAGCCAAGTTCATGATTTTGTGACTTGGTGGTGATTTTGGTGAAAAACGAAAATGTTGGTTTTGGAAAAGTGGCTGGACTCAATCCTCACAAATGCCTTCAAAGTGATGTGGGAGAAGTTTGGGATCAAAAGGAATTGATCTTGACATGGTTGGTGCATAGCCAAGTTCATGATTTTGGTGTTTTGGCTTGATTTTGTGGCTTGGTGGTGATTTTGGTGAAAAACGAAAATGATGGTTTTGGAAAACTGGCTGGACTCAATCCTCACAAATGCCTTCAAAGTGATGTGGGAGAAGTTTGGGATCAAAAGGAATTGATCTTGACATGGTTGGTGCATAGCCAAGTTCATGATTTTGGTGTTTTGGCTTGATTTTGTGACTTGGTGGTGATTTTGGTGAAAAACGAAAATCATGGTTTTGGAAAACTGGCTGGACTCAATCCTCACAAATGCCTTCAAAGTGATGTGGGAGAAGTTTGGGATCAAAAGGAATTGATCTTGACATGGTTGGTGCATAGCCAAGTTCATGATTTTGGATTTTTGGCTTGATTTTGTGGCTTGGTGGTGATTTTGGTGAAAAACGAAAATCATGGTTTTGGAAAACTGGCTGGACTCAATCCTCACAAATGCCTTCAAAGTGATGTGGGAGAAGTTTGGGATCAAAAGGAATTGATCTTGCCATGGTTGGTGCATAGCCAAGTTCATGATTTTGGTGTTTTGGCTTGATTTTGTGGCTTGGTGGTGATTTTGGTGAAAAACGAAAATCATGGTTTTGGAAAACTGGCTGGACTCAATCCTCACAAATGCCTTCAAAGTGATGTGGGAGAAGTTTGGGATCAAAAGGAATTGATCTCGACATGGTTGGTGCATAGCCAAGTTCATGATTTTGGATTTTTGGCTTGATTTTGTGGCTTGGTGGTGATTTTGGTGAAAAACGAAAATCATGGTTTTGGAAAACTGGCTGGACTCAATCCTCACAAATGCCTTCAAAGTGATGTGGGAGAAGTTTGGGATCAAAAGGAATTGATCTTGCCATGGTTGGTGCATAGCCAAGTTCATGATTTTGGTGTTTTGGCTTGATTTTGTGGCTTGGTGGTGATTTTGGTGAAAAACGAAAATCATGGTTTTGGAAAACTGGCTGGACTCAATCCTCACAAATGCCTTCAAAGTGATGTGGGAGAAGTTTGGGATCAAAAGGAATTGATCTTGACATGGTTGGTGCATAGCCAAGTTCATGATTTTGGTGTTTTGGCTTGATTTTGTGGCTTGGTGGTGATTTTGGTGAAAAACGAAAATCATGGTTTTGGAAAACTGGCTGGACTCAATCCTCACAAATGCCTTCAAAGTGATGTGGGAGAAGTTTGGGATCAAAAGGAATTGATCTTGGCATGGTTGGTGCATAGCCAAGTTCCATGATTTTGGTGTTTTGGCTTGATTTTGTGACTTGGTGGTGATTTTGGTGAAAAACGAAAATCATGGTTTTGGAAAACTGGCTGGACTCAATCCTCACAAACGCCTTCAAAGTGATGTGGGAGAAGTTTGGGATCAAAAGGAATTGATCTTGACATGGTTGGTGCATAGCCAAGTTCATGATTTTGGTGTTTTGGCTTGATTTTGTGGCTTGGTGGTGATTTTGGTGAAAAACGAAAATCATGGTTTTGGAAAACTGGCTGGACTCAATCCTCACAAATGCCTTCAAAGTGATGTGGGAGAAGTTTGGGATCAAAAGGAATTGATCTTGGCATGGTTGGTGCATAGCCAAGTTCCATGATTTTGGTGTTTTGGCTTGATTTTGTGACTTGGTGGTGATTTTGGTGAAAAACGAAAATCATGGTTTTGGAAAACTGGCTGGACTCAATCCTCACAAATGCCTTCAAAGTGATGTGGGAGAAGTTTGGGATCAAAAGGAATTGATCTTGCCATGGTTGGTGCATAGCCAAGTTCATGATTTTGGTGTTTTGGCTTGATTTTGTGGCTTGGTGGTGATTTTGGTGAAAAACGAAAATCATGGTTTTGGAAAACTGGCTGGACTCAATCCTCACAAATGCCTTCAAAGTGATGTGGGAGAAGTTTGGGATCAAAAGGAATTGATCTTGACATGGTTGGTGCATAGCCAAGTTCATGATTTTGGATTTTTGGCTTGATTTTGTGGCTTGGTGGTGATTTTGGTGAAAAACGAAAATCATGGTTTTGGAAAACTGGCTGGACTCAATCCTCACAAATGCCTTCAAAGTGATGTGGGAGAAGTTTGGGATCAAAAGGAATTGATCTTGCCATGGTTGGTGCATAGCCAAGTTCATGATTTTGGTGTTTTGGCTTGATTTTGTGGCTTGGTGGTGATTTTGGTGAAAAACGAAAATCATGGTTTTGGAAAACTGGCTGGACTCAATCCTCACAAATGCCTTCAAAGTGATGTGGGAGAAGTTTGGGATCAAAAGGAATTGATCTTGACATGGTTGGTGCATAGCCAAGTTCATGATTTTGGATTTTTGGCTTGATTTTGTGGCTTGGTGGTGATTTTGGTGAAAAACGAAAATCATGGTTTTGGAAAACTGGCTGGACTCAATCCTCACAAATGCCTTCAAAGTGATGTGGGAGAAGTTTGGGATCAAAAGGAATTGATCTTGCCATGGTTGGTGCATAGCCAAGTTCATGATTTTGGTGTTTTGGCTTGATTTTGTGGCTTGGTGGTGATTTTGGTGAAAAACGAAAATCATGGTTTTGGAAAACTGGCTGGACTCAATCCTCACAAATGCCTTCAAAGTGATGTGGGAGAAGTTTGGGATCAAAAGGAATTGATCTTGACATGGTTGGTGCATAGCCAAGTTCATGATTTTGGTGTTTTGGCTTGATTTTGTGGCTTGGTGGTGATTTTGGTGAAAAACGAAAATGATGGTTTTGGAAAACTGGCTGGACTCAATCCTCACAAATGCCTTCAAAGTGATGTGGGAGAAGTTTGGGATCAAAAGGAATTGATCTTGACATGGTTGGTGCATAGCCAAGTTCATGATTTTGGATTTTTGGCTTGATTTTGTGGCTTGGTGGTGATTTTGGTGAAAAACGAAAATCATGGTTTTGGAAATCTGGCTGGACTCAATCCTCACAAATGCCTTCAAAGTGATGTGGGAGAAGTTTGGGATCAAAAGGAATTGATCTTGACATGGTTGGTGCATAGCCAAGTTCATGATTTTGGTGTTTTGGCTTGATTTTGTGGCTTGGTGGTGATTTTGGTGAAAAACGAAAATCATGGTTTTGGAAAACTGGCTGGACTCAATCCTCACAAATGCCTTCAAAGTGATGTGGGAGAAGTTTGGGATCAAAAGGAATTGATCTTGACATGGTTGGTGCATAGCCAAGTTCATGATTTTGGATTTTTGGCTTGATTTTGTGGCTTGGTGGTGATTTTGGTGAAAAACGAAAATCATGGTTTTGGAAATCTGGCTGGACTCAATCCTCACAAATGCCTCCAATGTGATGTGGGAGAAGTTTGGGATCAAAAGGAATTGATCTTGGCATGGTTGGTGCATAGCCAAGTTCCAAGATTTTGGTGTTTTGGCTTGATTTTGTGACTTGGTGGTGTGCCAAGAATCATGAAATTTTCAAAGTGGTGGTTTTTGAGTTTTGTTGGTTGGAAAGTGTCACAAATGCATGCAGAATGAGGTCTAGAAAGTTTGGTATCAAAACCAAGCCATCTTGATGTGGTTTTGAATTTTTGAAATGTTGGAAAATAGAGGGTTTTGAAAAAAATTCATGAAAATTCGAAATCTTGGCCAATCCTAACGAAACTTGGTGGGCACCTTCTTGATATTATTATGGGATGGACTGGAAAAAATCACGCAAAAATACGGTGTC
>NC_143503.1:872500-875000 GCF_051622355.1 Phaseolus vulgaris | reverse complement strand
CATAGCCAAGTTCATGATTTTGGTGTTTTGGCTTGATTTTGTGGCTTGGTGGTGATTTTGGTGAAAAACGAAAATCATGGTTTTGGAAAACTGGCTGGACTCAATCCTCACAAATGCCTTCAAAGTGATGTGGGAGAAGTTTGGGATCAAAAGGAATTGATCTTGACATGGTTGGTGCATAGCCAAGTTCATGATTTTGGATTTTTGGCTTGATTTTGTGGCTTGGTGGTGATTTTGGTGAAAAACGAAAATCATGGTTTTGGAAAACTGGCTGGACTCAATCCTCACAAATGCCTTCAAAGTGATGTGGGAGAAGTTTGGGATCAAAAGGAATTGATCTTGCCATGGTTGGTGCATAGCCAAGTTCATGATTTTGGTGTTTTGGCTTGATTTTGTGGCTTGGTGGTGATTTTGGTGAAAAACGAAAATCATGGTTTTGGAAAACTGGCTGGACTCAATCCTCACAAATGCCTTCAAAGTGATGTGGGAGAAGTTTGGGATCAAAAGGAATTGATCTTGACATGGTTGGTGCATAGCCAAGTTCATGATTTTGGTGTTTTGGCTTGATTTTGTGGCTTGGTGGTGATTTTGGTGAAAAACGAAAATCATGGTTTTGGAAAACTGGCTGGACTCAATCCTCACAAATGCCTTCAAAGTGATGTGGGAGAAGTTTGGGATCAAAAGGAATTGATCTTGACATGGTTGGTGCATAGCCAAGTTCATGATTTTGGATTTTTGGCTTGATTTTGTGGCTTGGTGGTGATTTTGGTGAAAAACGAAAATCATGGTTTTGGAAATCTGGCTGGACTCAATCCTCACAAATGCCTCCAATGTGATGTGGGAGAAGTTTGGGATCAAAAGGAATTGATCTTGGCATGGTTGGTGCATAGCCAAGTTCCAAGATTTTGGTGTTTTGGCTTGATTTTGTGACTTGGTGGTGTGCCAAGAATCATGAAATTTTCAAAGTGGTGGTTTTTGAGTTTTGTTGGTTGGAAAGTGTCACAAATGCATGCAGAATGAGGTCTAGAAAGTTTGGTATCAAAACCAAGCCATCTTGATGTGGTTTTGAATTTTTGAAATGTTGGAAAATAGAGGGTTTTGAAAAAAATTCATGAAAATTCGAAATCTTGGCCAATCCTAACGAAACTTGGTGGGCACCTTCTTGATATTATTATGGGATGGACTGGAAAAAATCACGCAAAAATACGGTGTCTAGATACGTTTTTCCATTTTTCCCGATTTTCCACATTTCGGGTCTTTGGAAAAATAAAAAAAATACTTCCCCATGTCGAAAAATTCTAATTTTTTGCAGGCAATGTTGTACCATTTTTATGAGGATCCCTGCAAAAAATCTCGTGAAAATTCGTTCTCTAGGTCCCAAAACAGAACTTATGTCTACTCAAAAAAAGTGTATCTACTTGTACAAAAGTGGCTTTTGCATATTTAGCTATTATAGGGGGGGGGTGTTCCTCAATGCAGCCAGCTCTTGCACCATGGAAAATTCTGGTGCGGTCCCTTCATTCCCCCCTGTTTTGGCTTGCTTTGTGGTGGGGCAAGTCAAAACGCCCACACATGGGTGATCCACCAACTTGGGTTGGTGTCACCCGTTGTGGGCGGCGGCATGGTGGTGGCCGCCGTCGGTTCCGGCCGACTGACCCGGTGGGAAAAAATGTGAATCTGTTATGTGGATTTGTGGCACGCTGGTGGGATTTTCGTTGTGTGGCTCATTTCTAGACTTGTGAGCATCACGAAGGGGGTATGGCTTCCAACCGTTCGCGGGGAAGGGGCCATCATGTTTGGCTTGCTGCCGGCCGGGGGGGTAATGTCATCAGTCAGCGTCCGCTTGGGCTCACATTTGTGCTGGTTACGCCCAGGGTCATGTGGTTGATATTGAAGGCTTTATTACTCTCGGTCCAGTAGCGCGCGGCCACCACAGGGAAGGCACGGCCTCATCCGCGTGGCTTCTCCCTCACGAGCATCTTGGCGATCCGCCATGGTGGTCGTGCTGGAGAAGAAGCACGGACGAGACGGGTTGGAACTGTGGCCCGGTGCGATCGGGGAAGATTTGTGCCACGCAAATCGTTGGGTGGCTTATTCGAAGACTTGTGAGCATCACGAAGGGGGTATGGCTTCCAACCGTTCGCGGGGAAGGGGCCATCATGTCTGGCTTGCTGCCGGGCGGGGGGGAGTAATGTCATCAGTCAGCGTCCGCTTGGGCTCACATTTGTGCTGGTTACGCCCAGGGTCACGTGGTTGATATGAGGGCTTTATTACTCTCGGTCCAGTAGCGTGCGGCCACCACAGGGAAGGCACGGCCTCATCCGCGTGGCTTCTCCCTCACGAGCATCTTGGCGATCCGCCATGGTGGTCGTGCTGGAGAAGAAGCACGGACGAGACGGGTTGGAACTGTGGCCCGGTGCGATCGGGGAAGATTTGTGCCACGCAAATCCACAAACACACGGATACACCAAGACCACCACTCGGGACCACCAGGACCACC
>NC_143503.1:847500-852500 GCF_051622355.1 Phaseolus vulgaris | reverse complement strand
GATTTTGGATTTTTGGCTTGATTTTGTGGCTTGGTGGTGATTTTGGTGAAAAACGAAAATGTTGGTTTTGGAAAACTGGCTGGACTCAATCCTCACAAATGCCTCCAAAGTGATGTGGGAGAAGTTTGGGATCAAAAGGAATTGATCTTGGCATGGTTGGTGCATAGCCAAGTTCCATGATTTTGGTGTTTTGGCTTGATTTTGTGACTTGGTGGTGATTTTGGTGAAAAACGAAAATCATGGTTTTGGAAAACTGGCTGGACTCAATCCTCACAAATGCCTTCAAAGTGATGTGGGAGAAGTTTGGGATCAAAAGGAATTGATCTTGACATGGTTGGTGCATAGCCAAGTTCATGATTTTGTGACTTGGTGGTGATTTTGGTGAAAAACGAAAATGTTGGTTTTGGAAAAGTGGCTGGACTCAATCCTCACAAATGCCTTCAAAGTGATGTGGGAGAAGTTTGGGATCAAAAGGAATTGATCTTGACATGGTTGGTGCATAGCCAAGTTCATGATTTTGGTGTTTTGGCTTGATTTTGTGGCTTGGTGGTGATTTTGGTGAAAAACGAAAATGATGGTTTTGGAAAACTGGCTGGACTCAATCCTCACAAATGCCTTCAAAGTGATGTGGGAGAAGTTTGGGATCAAAAGGAATTGATCTTGACATGGTTGGTGCATAGCCAAGTTCATGATTTTGGTGTTTTGGCTTGATTTTGTGACTTGGTGGTGATTTTGGTGAAAAACGAAAATCATGGTTTTGGAAAACTGGCTGGACTCAATCCTCACAAATGCCTTCAAAGTGATGTGGGAGAAGTTTGGGATCAAAAGGAATTGATCTTGACATGGTTGGTGCATAGCCAAGTTCATGATTTTGGATTTTTGGCTTGATTTTGTGGCTTGGTGGTGATTTTGGTGAAAAACGAAAATCATGGTTTTGGAAAACTGGCTGGACTCAATCCTCACAAATGCCTTCAAAGTGATGTGGGAGAAGTTTGGGATCAAAAGGAATTGATCTTGCCATGGTTGGTGCATAGCCAAGTTCATGATTTTGGTGTTTTGGCTTGATTTTGTGGCTTGGTGGTGATTTTGGTGAAAAACGAAAATCATGGTTTTGGAAAACTGGCTGGACTCAATCCTCACAAATGCCTTCAAAGTGATGTGGGAGAAGTTTGGGATCAAAAGGAATTGATCTCGACATGGTTGGTGCATAGCCAAGTTCATGATTTTGGATTTTTGGCTTGATTTTGTGGCTTGGTGGTGATTTTGGTGAAAAACGAAAATCATGGTTTTGGAAAACTGGCTGGACTCAATCCTCACAAATGCCTTCAAAGTGATGTGGGAGAAGTTTGGGATCAAAAGGAATTGATCTTGCCATGGTTGGTGCATAGCCAAGTTCATGATTTTGGTGTTTTGGCTTGATTTTGTGGCTTGGTGGTGATTTTGGTGAAAAACGAAAATCATGGTTTTGGAAAACTGGCTGGACTCAATCCTCACAAATGCCTTCAAAGTGATGTGGGAGAAGTTTGGGATCAAAAGGAATTGATCTTGACATGGTTGGTGCATAGCCAAGTTCATGATTTTGGTGTTTTGGCTTGATTTTGTGGCTTGGTGGTGATTTTGGTGAAAAACGAAAATCATGGTTTTGGAAAACTGGCTGGACTCAATCCTCACAAATGCCTTCAAAGTGATGTGGGAGAAGTTTGGGATCAAAAGGAATTGATCTTGGCATGGTTGGTGCATAGCCAAGTTCCATGATTTTGGTGTTTTGGCTTGATTTTGTGACTTGGTGGTGATTTTGGTGAAAAACGAAAATCATGGTTTTGGAAAACTGGCTGGACTCAATCCTCACAAACGCCTTCAAAGTGATGTGGGAGAAGTTTGGGATCAAAAGGAATTGATCTTGACATGGTTGGTGCATAGCCAAGTTCATGATTTTGGTGTTTTGGCTTGATTTTGTGGCTTGGTGGTGATTTTGGTGAAAAACGAAAATCATGGTTTTGGAAAACTGGCTGGACTCAATCCTCACAAATGCCTTCAAAGTGATGTGGGAGAAGTTTGGGATCAAAAGGAATTGATCTTGGCATGGTTGGTGCATAGCCAAGTTCCATGATTTTGGTGTTTTGGCTTGATTTTGTGACTTGGTGGTGATTTTGGTGAAAAACGAAAATCATGGTTTTGGAAAACTGGCTGGACTCAATCCTCACAAATGCCTTCAAAGTGATGTGGGAGAAGTTTGGGATCAAAAGGAATTGATCTTGCCATGGTTGGTGCATAGCCAAGTTCATGATTTTGGTGTTTTGGCTTGATTTTGTGGCTTGGTGGTGATTTTGGTGAAAAACGAAAATCATGGTTTTGGAAAACTGGCTGGACTCAATCCTCACAAATGCCTTCAAAGTGATGTGGGAGAAGTTTGGGATCAAAAGGAATTGATCTTGACATGGTTGGTGCATAGCCAAGTTCATGATTTTGGATTTTTGGCTTGATTTTGTGGCTTGGTGGTGATTTTGGTGAAAAACGAAAATCATGGTTTTGGAAAACTGGCTGGACTCAATCCTCACAAATGCCTTCAAAGTGATGTGGGAGAAGTTTGGGATCAAAAGGAATTGATCTTGCCATGGTTGGTGCATAGCCAAGTTCATGATTTTGGTGTTTTGGCTTGATTTTGTGGCTTGGTGGTGATTTTGGTGAAAAACGAAAATCATGGTTTTGGAAAACTGGCTGGACTCAATCCTCACAAATGCCTTCAAAGTGATGTGGGAGAAGTTTGGGATCAAAAGGAATTGATCTTGACATGGTTGGTGCATAGCCAAGTTCATGATTTTGGATTTTTGGCTTGATTTTGTGGCTTGGTGGTGATTTTGGTGAAAAACGAAAATCATGGTTTTGGAAAACTGGCTGGACTCAATCCTCACAAATGCCTTCAAAGTGATGTGGGAGAAGTTTGGGATCAAAAGGAATTGATCTTGCCATGGTTGGTGCATAGCCAAGTTCATGATTTTGGTGTTTTGGCTTGATTTTGTGGCTTGGTGGTGATTTTGGTGAAAAACGAAAATCATGGTTTTGGAAAACTGGCTGGACTCAATCCTCACAAATGCCTTCAAAGTGATGTGGGAGAAGTTTGGGATCAAAAGGAATTGATCTTGACATGGTTGGTGCATAGCCAAGTTCATGATTTTGGTGTTTTGGCTTGATTTTGTGGCTTGGTGGTGATTTTGGTGAAAAACGAAAATGATGGTTTTGGAAAACTGGCTGGACTCAATCCTCACAAATGCCTTCAAAGTGATGTGGGAGAAGTTTGGGATCAAAAGGAATTGATCTTGACATGGTTGGTGCATAGCCAAGTTCATGATTTTGGATTTTTGGCTTGATTTTGTGGCTTGGTGGTGATTTTGGTGAAAAACGAAAATCATGGTTTTGGAAATCTGGCTGGACTCAATCCTCACAAATGCCTTCAAAGTGATGTGGGAGAAGTTTGGGATCAAAAGGAATTGATCTTGACATGGTTGGTGCATAGCCAAGTTCATGATTTTGGTGTTTTGGCTTGATTTTGTGGCTTGGTGGTGATTTTGGTGAAAAACGAAAATCATGGTTTTGGAAAACTGGCTGGACTCAATCCTCACAAATGCCTTCAAAGTGATGTGGGAGAAGTTTGGGATCAAAAGGAATTGATCTTGACATGGTTGGTGCATAGCCAAGTTCATGATTTTGGATTTTTGGCTTGATTTTGTGGCTTGGTGGTGATTTTGGTGAAAAACGAAAATCATGGTTTTGGAAATCTGGCTGGACTCAATCCTCACAAATGCCTCCAATGTGATGTGGGAGAAGTTTGGGATCAAAAGGAATTGATCTTGGCATGGTTGGTGCATAGCCAAGTTCCAAGATTTTGGTGTTTTGGCTTGATTTTGTGACTTGGTGGTGTGCCAAGAATCATGAAATTTTCAAAGTGGTGGTTTTTGAGTTTTGTTGGTTGGAAAGTGTCACAAATGCATGCAGAATGAGGTCTAGAAAGTTTGGTATCAAAACCAAGCCATCTTGATGTGGTTTTGAATTTTTGAAATGTTGGAAAATAGAGGGTTTTGAAAAAAATTCATGAAAATTCGAAATCTTGGCCAATCCTAACGAAACTTGGTGGGCACCTTCTTGATATTATTATGGGATGGACTGGAAAAAATCACGCAAAAATACGGTGTCTAGATACGTTTTTCCATTTTTCCCGATTTTCCACATTTCGGGTCTTTGGAAAAATAAAAAAAATACTTCCCCATGTCGAAAAATTCTAATTTTTTGCACGCAATGTTGTACCATTTTTATGAGGATCCCTGCAAAAAATCTCGTGAAAATTCGTTCTCTAGGTCCCAAAACAGAACTTATGTCTACTCAAAAAAAGTGTATCTACTTGTACAAAAGTGGCTTTTGCATATTTAGCTATTATAGGGGGGGGGGTGTTCCTCAATGCAGCCAGCTCTTGCACCATGGAAAATTCTGGTGCGGTCCCTTCATTCCCCCCTGTTTTGGCTTGCTTTGTGGTGGGGCAAGTCAAAACGCCCACACATGGGTGATCCACCAACTTGGGTTGGTGTCACCCGTTGTGGGCGGCGGCATGGTGGTGGCCGCCGTCGGTTCCGGCCGACTGACCCGGTGGGAAAAAATGTGAATCTGTTATGTGGATTTGTGGCACGCTGGTGGGATTTTCGTTGTGTGGCTCATTTCTAGACTTGTGAGCATCATGAAGGGGGTATGGCTTCCAACCGTTCGCGGGGAAGGGGCCATCATGTCTGGCTTGCTGCCGGCCGGGGGGGTAATGTCATCAGTCAGCGTCCGTTTGGGCTCACATTTGTGCTGGTTACGCCCAGGGTCATGTGGTTGATATTGAAGGCTTTATTACTCTCGGTCCAGTAGCGCGCGGCCACCACAGGGAAGGCACGGCCTCATCCGCGTGGCTTCTCCCTCACGAGCATCTTGGCGATCCGCCATGGTGGTCGTGCTGGAGAAGAAGCACG
>NC_143503.1:822500-827500 GCF_051622355.1 Phaseolus vulgaris | reverse complement strand
AAACTGGCTGGACTCAATCCTCACAAATGCCTTCAAAGTGATGTGGGAGAAGTTTGGGATCAAAAGGAATTGATCTTGACATGGTTGGTGCATAGCCAAGTTCATGATTTTGGTGTTTTGGCTTGATTTTGTGGCTTGGTGGTGATTTTGGTGAAAAACGAAAATCATGGTTTTGGAAAACTGGCTGGACTCAATCCTCACAAATGCCTTCAAAGTGATGTGGGAGAAGTTTGGGATCAAAAGGAATTGATCTTGGCATGGTTGGTGCATAGCCAAGTTCCATGATTTTGGTGTTTTGGCTTGATTTTGTGACTTGGTGGTGATTTTGGTGAAAAACGAAAATCATGGTTTTGGAAAACTGGCTGGACTCAATCCTCACAAATGCCTTCAAAGTGATGTGGGAGAAGTTTGGGATCAAAAGGAATTGATCTTGACATGGTTGGTGCATAGCCAAGTTCATGATTTTGGTGTTTTGGCTTGATTTTGTGGCTTGGTGGTGATTTTGGTGAAAAACGAAAATCATGGTTTTGGAAAACTGGCTGGACTCAATCCTCACAAATGCCTTCAAAGTGATGTGGGAGAAGTTTGGGATCAAAAGGAATTGATCTTGGCATGGTTGGTGCATAGCCAAGTTCCATGATTTTGGTGTTTTGGCTTGATTTTGTGACTTGGTGGTGATTTTGGTGAAAAACGAAAATCATGGTTTTGGAAAACTGGCTGGACTCAATCCTCACAAATGCCTTCAAAGTGATGTGTGAGAAGTTTGGGATCAAAAAGAATTGATCTTGACATGGTTGGTGCATAGCCAAGTTCATGATTTTGGATTTTTGGCTTGATTTTGTGGCTTGGTGGTGATTTTGGTGAAAAACGAAAATGTTGGTTTTGGAAAACTGGCTGGACTCAATCCTCACAAATGCCTCCAAAGTGATGTGGGAGAAGTTTGGGATCAAAAGGAATTGATCTTGGCATGGTTGGTGCATAGCCAAGTTCCATGATTTTGGTGTTTTGGCTTGATTTTGTGACTTGGTGGTGATTTTGGTGAAAAACGAAAATCATGGTTTTGGAAAACTGGCTGGACTCAATCCTCACAAATGCCTTCAAAGTGATGTGGGAGAAGTTTGGGATCAAAAGGAATTGATCTTGACATGGTTGGTGCATAGCCAAGTTCATGATTTTGTGACTTGGTGGTGATTTTGGTGAAAAACGAAAATGTTGGTTTTGGAAAAGTGGCTGGACTCAATCCTCACAAATGCCTTCAAAGTGATGTGGGAGAAGTTTGGGATCAAAAGGAATTGATCTTGACATGGTTGGTGCATAGCCAAGTTCATGATTTTGGTGTTTTGGCTTGATTTTGTGGCTTGGTGGTGATTTTGGTGAAAAACGAAAATGATGGTTTTGGAAAACTGGCTGGACTCAATCCTCACAAATGCCTTCAAAGTGATGTGGGAGAAGTTTGGGATCAAAAGGAATTGATCTTGACATGGTTGGTGCATAGCCAAGTTCATGATTTTGGTGTTTTGGCTTGATTTTGTGACTTGGTGGTGATTTTGGTGAAAAACGAAAATCATGGTTTTGGAAAACTGGCTGGACTCAATCCTCACAAATGCCTTCAAAGTGATGTGGGAGAAGTTTGGGATCAAAAGGAATTGATCTTGACATGGTTGGTGCATAGCCAAGTTCATGATTTTGGTGTTTTGGCTTGATTTTGTGGCTTGGTGGTGATTTTGGTGAAAAACGAAAATGATGGTTTTGGAAAACTGGCTGGACTCAATCCTCACAAATGCCTTCAAAGTGATGTGGGAGAAGTTTGGGATCAAAAGGAATTGATCTTGACATGGTTGGTGCATAGCCAAGTTCATGATTTTGGTGTTTTGGCTTGATTTTGTGGCTTGGTGGTGATTTTGGTGAAAAACGAAAATGTTGGTTTTGGAAAACTGGCTGGACTCAATCCTCACAAATGCCTTCAAAGTGATGTGGGAGAAGTTTGGGATCAAAAGGAATTGATCTTGGCATGGTTGGTGCATAGCCAAGTTCCATGATTTTGGTGTTTTGGCTTGATTTTGTGACTTGGTGGTGATTTTGGTGAAAAACGAAAATCATGGTTTTGGAAAACTGGCTGGACTCAATCCTCACAAATGCCTTCAAAGTGATGTGGGAGAAGTTTGGGATCAAAAGGAATTGATCTTGACATGGTTGGTGCATAGCCAAGTTCATGATTTTGGTGTTTTGGCTTGATTTTGTGGCTTGGTGGTGATTTTGGTGAAAAACGAAAATCATGGTTTTGGAAAACTGGCTGGACTCAATCCTCACAAATGCCTTCAAAGTGATGTGGGAGAAGTTTGGGATCAAAAGGAATTGATCTTGGCATGGTTGGTGCATAGCCAAGTTCCATGATTTTGGTGTTTTGGCTTGATTTTGTGACTTGGTGGTGATTTTGGTGAAAAACGAAAATCATGGTTTTGGAAAACTGGCTGGACTCAATCCTCACAAATGCCTTCAAAGTGATGTGGGAGAAGTTTGGGATCAAAAGGAATTGATCTTGACATGGTTGGTGCATAGCCAAGTTCATGATTTTGGTGTTTTGGCTTGATTTTGTGGCTTGGTGGTGATTTTGGTGAAAAACGAAAATCATGGTTTTGGAAAACTGGCTGGACTCAATCCTCACAAATGCCTTCAAAGTGATGTGGGAGAAGTTTGGGATCAAAAGGAATTGATCTTGGCATGGTTGGTGCATAGCCAAGTTCCATGATTTTGGTGTTTTGGCTTGATTTTGTGACTTGGTGGTGATTTTGGTGAAAAACGAAAATCATGGTTTTGGAAAACTGGCTGGACTCAATCCTCACAAATGCCTTCAAAGTGATGTGGGAGAAGTTTGGGATCAAAAGGAATTGATCTTGCCATGGTTGGTGCATAGCCAAGTTCATGATTTTGGTGTTTTGGCTTGATTTTGTGGCTTGGTGGTGATTTTGGTGAAAAACGAAAATCATGGTTTTGGAAAACTGGCTGGACTCAATCCTCACAAATGCCTTCAAAGTAATGTGGGAGAAGTTTGGGATCAAAAGGAATTGATCTTGACATGGTTGGTGCATAGCCAAGTTCATGATTTTGGATTTTTGGCTTGATTTTGTGGCTTGGTGGTGATTTTGGTGAAAAACGAAAATCATGGTTTTGGAAAACTGGCTGGACTCAATCCTCACAAATGCCTTCAAAGTGATGTGGGAGAAGTTTGGGATCAAAAGGAATTGATCTTGCCATGGTTGGTGCATAGCCAAGTTCATGATTTTGGTGTTTTGGCTTGATTTTGTGGCTTGGTGGTGATTTTGGTGAAAAACGAAAATCATGGTTTTGGAAAACTGGCTGGACTCAATCCTCACAAATGCCTTCAAAGTGATGTGGGAGAAGTTTGGGATCAAAAGGAATTGATCTTGACATGGTTGGTGCATAGCCAAGTTCATGATTTTGGTGTTTTGGCTTGATTTTGTGGCTTGGTGGTGATTTTGGTGAAAAACGAAAATCATGGTTTTGGAAAACTGGCTGGACTCAATCCTCACAAATGCCTTCAAAGTGATGTGGGAGAAGTTTGGGATCAAAAGGAATTGATCTTGACATGGTTGGTGCATAGCCAAGTTCATGATTTTGGATTTTTGGCTTGATTTTGTGGCTTGGTGGTGATTTTGGTGAAAAACGAAAATCATGGTTTTGGAAATCTGGCTGGACTCAATCCTCACAAATGCCTTCAAAGTGATGTGGGAGAAGTTTGGGATCAAAAGGAATTGATCTTGACATGGTTGGTGCATAGCCAAGTTCATGATTTTGGTGTTTTGGCTTGATTTTGTGGCTTGGTGGTGATTTTGGTGAAAAACGAAAATGATGGTTTTGGAAAACTGGCTGGACTCAATCCTCACAAATGCCTTCAAAGTGATGTGGGAGAAGTTTGGGATCAAAAGGAATTGATCTTGACATGGTTGGTGCATAGCCAAGTTCATGATTTTGGATTTTTGGCTTGATTTTGTGGCTTGGTGGTGATTTTGGTGAAAAACGAAAATCATGGTTTTGGAAATCTGGCTGGACTCAATCCTCACAAATGCCTCCAATGTGATGTGGGAGAAGTTTGGGATCAAAAGGAATTGATCTTGGCATGGTTGGTGCATAGCCAAGTTCCAAGATTTTGGTGTTTTGGCTTGATTTTGTGACTTGGTGGTGTGCCAAGAATCATGAAATTTTCAAAGTGGTGGTTTTTGAGTTTTGTTGGTTGGAAAGTGTCACAAATGCATGCAGAATGAGGTCTAGAAAGTTTGGTATCAAAACCAAGCCATCTTGATGTGGTTTTGAATTTTTGAAATGTTGGAAAATAGAGGGTTTTGAAAAAAATTCATGAAAATTCGAAATCTTGGCCAATCCTAACGAAACTTGGTGGGCACCTTCTTGATATTATTATGGGATGGACTGGAAAAAATCACGCAAAAATACGGTGTCTAGATACGTTTTTCCATTTTTCCCGATTTTCCACATTTCGGGTCTTTGGAAAAATAAAAAAAATACTTCCCCATGTCGAAAAATTCTAATTTTTTGCAGGCAATGTTGTACCATTTTTATGAGGATCCCTGCAAAAAATCTCGTGAAAATTCGTTCTCTAGGTCCCAAAACAGAACTTATGTCTACTCAAAAAAAGTGTATCTACTTGTACAAAAGTGGCTTTTGCATATTTAGCTATTATAGGGGGGGGGTGTTCCTCAATGCAGCCAGCTCTTGCACCATGGAAAATTCTGGTGCGGTCCCTTCATTCCCCCCTGTTTTGGCTTGCTTTGTGGTGGGGCAAGTCAAAACGCCCACACATGGGTGATCCACCAACTTGGGTTGGTGTCACCCGTTGTGGGCGGCGGCATGGTGGTGGCCGCCGTCGGTTCCGGCCGACTGACCCGGTGGGAAAAAATGTGAATCTGTTATGTGGATTTGTGGCACGCTGGTGGGATTTTCGTTGTGTGGCTCATTTCTAGACT